>NW_020190759.1:0-29819 GCF_002263795.3 Bos taurus | reverse complement strand
TCCTTGAACTTTTGTTTACCTTGATTTTTTTTTAATTGAAGTCTAGTTGACTTACAGTTCTGTGTTAGAAACAGGTTTATAGCAAAGTGCTTCCGTTGTGTACTTACATATATGTGTCTATATATATGTATATTCTTTTTTCAGATTATTTTTCATTGTGGGTTATTGGAAAATATTGAATATAGTTCCATATGCTATAAACTGCTTAAATTTCTTATTGAGTTTGAAATTTTGCTAATCAGATATGGAATTCAGTGGATTATTTTGTTGCTATTATCCAGCAGTTTAGGAATGCCACCCCACAACTTTCTGGCCTCCATCATTTTTGCTAAGAAATTGACACTTAATGTTGTCAACCACTTGTTTGTGGTAAGTAGCCTCTCTCCTTTTGATTTCAGGGTGCTCTCTTTGTCTTTTGACAGTTTGATTATAATGTGTCTCAATGTGGATACTGTTGTATTCATTCTTCTTGGAGTTCATCGCTGCTGCTGCTAAGTCGCTTCAGTCGTGTACAACTCTGTGCAACCCCATAGATGACAGCCCACCAGGCTCCCCCGTCCCTGGGATTCTCCAGGCAAGAACACTGGAGTAGGTTGCCAATTCCTTCTCCAATGCATGAAAGTGAAAAGTGAAAGTGAAGTCGCTCAGTGGTGTCTGAACCTCAGCGACCCCATGGACTGCAGCCTTTGAGGATTACATACCCTATTTGTGTAAAATCATATCTTCCATCAAATTTAGAAACTTTCAGCCATTGTATCATCACATACTGTGTCACTTTTTCCTCTCCCACTGGGACTCCTAGTCTGCATTATCAGTAAGTTTGATGATGTCTTACAAGCCTTTTATGCTGGTTTTTTTTTTTTTTTTTTTTTGTCTCTATTAGTTTTTCTTTCTGCCCCTCAGACTGGATAACTGCAATTGATCTCTCTTATATATATACACTTTTGTCTTCCTTAAATCTCTTGTTGAAATTCTCTAGTGATTTTTTTTTATTATTTTATAAAAAATAGTTTAAAGCTCTCCAACTATTTTTAAGTTGCCTTCTTGATTTGATATTTATTGATTGCTATAAGCCTTTGACTTTTTTTAAGAGTTAAGCAAAATCAATTCTGATTTTTTTTGTTTACTTTTACTATGTTTGTAGAGAGACAAACTAACAACATCATTTTGTACCTTTTATACTTTTCAACTCCAGAATTCTTGTTTGGTTCCTTTTTTATAGTTTCTCTCTTTATTGATATCTATCATTCTTGAGGCATTATTTGCATAATGTCCTTTAGTTTTGTCCATAGTTCCTTTACCTCTTTGACTATAAGACAATAGAGTCTTTTTCTAGTAAGTCCAATGTCTATACTTCCACAGAGACAATTTTGGTTAATTTTCCTATGAGTGAAGCATACATTTTTTTTTTTTTACATGTTTCATTATTTTTTGTTGAAACCTGAACATTTAAAATTTTAGACTTGTTAATTCTGGAAATTAGATTCTTCTGCCACCTTGAAATTCTTTGTTGTTGCTTTCTCTGCTTTGTAATTGGATGTTTTTTAAATGAGTTTTGTAATCTATGTTTGTAAAGAATGTATTCATTGATATGTGTGGTCTGCAGTCTTTCTTCTTTTGGTTAGGTGATGTTGCGTGATGTCTTTGGATGCTTATAAATGGAACCAGAACCCAAAATTCTCTTAGTCTTTGCATACTGGCTCTTTGTTGCAACACTCCTTTATCCTTAGCTGGCCAGTTACCGACCTTGCTCAGTCTTTCCTTCCTCTTTGTGCAGAGCCTAAAGATCAGTCTGAGGTAACAGTTTAGAGTCGTCTCAGGTTCTCTGTTTTTTTTTTTTTGTTTGTTTTGTTTTTTTAACACAACTGTTTCTCTGGGCATGGACATAAATTTCTATATTCCCTAATACTCATGTGAGATTTTCAATGCCATAATTCTTCAAAGACTCTTTCTTCACAAATTTTCCTCTCAGACTTCTATCAGTTTGTTATTGTTCCTCAAGTTGTAATCATTTGCTATATGCAGCAGTGGGTTCTTCATTTGCTTTCCACATTTTCTGAAAAATAGCCCTCTGTGTAGACACTTTTCTGCCCTGAGGAAGTTCTGGATCAGGTGACGCAAAAATGAAACAGACACATGTAGCCCAGTGTTTATTGCATCACTATTTACAATAGCTAGAACATGGAAGCAACTTAGATGACTATCAACAGATGAATGGATAAAGAAGTTGTGGTACATATAAACAATATAATATTATTCAGCCATAAAAAGGAATGCATCTGAGTCATTTCTAATGAGATGGATGATACTAGAGCGTATTATACAGAGTGAAGGGAAATCAGAAAGAGAAAGCTAAATATGTATACTAACACATGCCATACGGGATCTAGACAGATGATACCAAAGGATTTATTACAGGGCAGCAATAGAGAAACAGATTTAGAAACAGACTTATGGTTGGGGAGAGGGAGGAGATGGGGAGATATATGAAGAGAGTAACATGGAAACTTATATTTAGTTCAATTCAGTCTCTCAGTTGTGTCCGACTCTTTGCGTCCCATGAACCACAGCAACGCCAGGCCTCCCTGTCCATCACCAACTCCCAGAGTCCACCCAAACCCATGTCCATTGAGTCGGTGATGCCATCCAATCATCTCATTCTCTGTCATCCCCTTCTCTTCCTGCCCTCAATCTTTATATAATCTATATATACATATATATAATATGGAGAGAGACACAAACATACATATGTGTGTTTGTGTGTAAGGCATAAATGGCTTAACTTTTCCATACAATTTGTCCTGTAAATTGTCAGCCTTATCATTACACTGAGTAACACTGTTTGTCTTCAGTAATGTTATTTTTTTATTATTATTTATTATTTTTTATTTTTTTTAACTTTACAACATTGTATTGGTTGTGCGATATATCAAAATGAATCTGCCACAGGTATACATGTGTTCCCCATCCTGAACCCTCCTCCCACCTCCCTCCCCATACCATCCCTCTGGGTCGTCCCAGTGCACCAGCCCCAAGCATCCAGTATCGTGCATAGAACCTGGACTGGCAACTTGTTTCATATATGATATTATACATGTTTCAATGCCATTCTCCCAAATCATCCCACCCTGTCCCTCTCCCACAGAGTCCATAAGACTGTTCTATACATCAGTGTCTCTTTTGCTGTCTCGTAAACAGGGTTATTGTTACCATCTTTCTAAATTCCATATATAAGTGATAGTATACTGGATTGGTGTTTTTCTTTCTGGCTTACTTCACTCTGTATAATAGGCTCCAGTTACATCCACCTCATTAGAACTGATTCAAATGTATTCCTTTTATGGCCTGAGTAATACTCCATTGTGTATATTCATTACTTTTTCTGGTTTCCCTTATCCTTTTATTTTTTTTTCTTTTTCAATTTTATTTTTAAACTTCACATAATTGTATTAGTTTTGCCAAATATCAAAATGAATCTGCCACAGGTATACATGTGTTCCCCATCCTGGACCCTCATCCCTCCTCCCTCCCCATACCATCCCTCTGGGTCGTCCCAGTGCTCTAGCCCCAAGCATCCAGTATCGTGCATCGAACCTGGACTGGCATCTCGTTTCATACATGATATTTTACATGTTTCAATGCCATTCTCCCAAATCTTCCCACCTCTCCCTCTCCCACAGAGTACATAAGACTGTTCTATACATCAGTGTCTCTTTTGCTGTCTCATACACAGGGTTATTGTTACCATCTTTCTAAATTCCATATATATGCGTTAGTATACTGTATTGGTGTTTTTCCTTCTGGCTTACTTCACTCTGCATAATAGGTTCCAGTTTCATCCACCTCATTAGAACTGATTCAAATGTATTCTTTTTAATGGCTGAATAATACTCCATTGTGTATATGTACCATAGCTTTCTTATGTATTCATCTGCTGATGGACATCTAGGTTGCTTCCATGTCCTGGCTATTATAAACAGTGCTGCGATGAACACTGGGGTACACGTGTCTCTTTCCCTTCTGGTTTCCTCAGTGTGTATGCCCAGCAATGGGATTGCTGGATCATAAGGCAGTTCTATTTCCTGTTTTTTAGGGAATCTCCACACTGTTCTCCATAGTGGCTGTACTAGTTTGCATTCCCACCAACAGTGTAAGAGGGTTCCCTTTTCTCCACACCCTCTCCAGCATTTATTGCTTGTAGACTTTTGGATCTCAGCCATTCTGACTGGCGTGAAGTGGTACCTCATAGTGGTTTTGATTTACATTTCTCTGATAATGAGTGATGTTGAGCATCTTTTCATGTGTTTGTTAGCCATCTGTATGTCTTCTTTGGAGAAATGTCTGTTGAGTTCTTTGGCCCATTTTTTGATTGGGTCATTTATTTTTCTGAAGTTGAGCTCTAGGAGTTGCTTGTATATTTTTGAGATTAGTTGTTTGTCAGTTGCTTCATTTGCTATTATTTTCTCCCATTCTGAAGGCTGTCTTTTCACCTTGCTGATAGTTTCCTTTTATGTGCAGAAGCTTTTAAGGTTAATTAGGTCCCATTTGTTTATTTTTGCTTTTATTTCCAGTATTCTGGGAGGTGGGTCATAGAGGATCCTGCTGTGATGTATGTCAGAGAGTGTTTTGCCTATGTTCTCCTCTAAGAGTTTTATAGTTTCTGGTCTTACGTTGAGATCTTTAATCCATTTTGAGTTTATTTTTGTGTATGGTGTTAGAAAGTGTTCTCATTTCATTCGTTTACAAGTGGTTGACCAGATTTCCCAGCACCACTTGTTAAAGAGATTGTCTTTAATCCATTGTATATTCTTGCCTCCTTTGTCAAAGATAAGGTGTCCATATGTGCGTGAATTTATCTCTGGGCTTTCTATTTTGTTCCATTGATCAATATTTCTGTCTTTGTGCCAGTACCATACTGTCTTGATAACTGTGGCTCTGTAGTAGAGCCTGAAGTCAGGTAGGTTGATTCCTCCAGTTCCATTCTTCTTTCTCAAGATCGCTTTGGCTATTCGAGGTTGTTTTGTATTTCCATATAAATTGTGAAATTATTTGTTCTAGCTCTGTGAAGAATACTATTGGTAGCTTGATAGGGATTGCATTGAATCTATAAATTGCTTTGGGTAGTATACTCATTTTCACTATATTGATTCTTCCAATCCAGGAACATGGTATATTTCTCCATCTATTAGTGTCCTCTTTGATTTCTTTCACCAGTGTTTTATAGTTTTCTATATATAGGTCTTTAGTTTCTTTAGGTAGATATATTCCTAAGTATTTTATTCTTTCCGTGGCAATGGTGAATGGAATTGTTTCCTTAATTTCTCTTTCTGTTTTCTCATTATTAGTGTATAGGAATGCAAGGGATTTCTGTATGTTGATTTTATATCCTGCAACTTTACTATAGTCATTGATTAGCTCTAGTTATTTTCTGGTGGAGTCTTTAGGGTTTTCTTTGTAGAGGATCATGTCATCTGCAAATAGTGAGAGTTTTACTTCTTTTTTTCTGATTTGGATTCCTTTTATTTCTTTTTCTGCTCTGATTGCTGTGGCCAAAACTTCCAAAACTATGTTGAATAGTAATGGTGAAAGTGGGCACCCTTGTCTTGTTCCTGACTTTAGAGGAAATGCTTCCAATTTTTCACCTTTGAGGATAATGTTTGCTGTGGGTTTGTCATATATAGCTTTTATTACGTTAAGGTATGTTCCTTCTATTCCTGCTTTCTGGAGAGTTTTTATCATAAATGGGTGTTGAATTTTGTCAAAGGCTTTCTCTGCATCTATTGAGATAATCATATGGTTTTTATTTTTCAATTTGTTAATGTGGTATATTACATTGATTGATTTGCAGATATTGAAGAATCCTTGCATCCCTGGGATAAAGCCCACTTGGTCATGGTGTATGATCTTTTTAATGTGTTGTTGGATTCTGCTTGCTAGAATTTTGTTAAGGATTTTTGCATCTATGTTCATCAGTGATATTGGCCTGTAGTTTTCTTTTTTTGTGGGATCTTTGTCAGGTTTTGGCATTAGGGTGATGGTGGCCTCATAGAATGAGTTTGGAAGTTTACCTTCCTCTGCAATTTTCTGTAAGAGCAGGATAGGTGTTAGCTCTTCTCTAAATTTTTGGTAGAATTCAGCTGTGAAGCCGTCTGGACCTGGGCTTTTGTTTGCTGGAAGATTTTTGATTACAGTTTCAATTTCCGTGCTTGTGATGGTCCTGTTAAGATTGTCTATTTCTTCCTGGTCCAGTTTTGGAAAGTTGTGCTTTTCTAAGAATTTGTCCATTTCTTCCTCGTTGTCCATTTTATGGGCATATAATTGTTGAAAGTAGTCTCTTATGATCCTTTGTATTTCTGTGTTGTCTGTTGTGATCTCTCCATTTTCATTTCTAATTTTATTCATTTGATTTTTCTCCCTTTGTTTCTTGATGAGTCTGGCTAATGGTTTGTCAATTTTATTTATCCTTTCAAAGAACCAGCTTTTGGTTTTGTTGATTTTTGCTATGGTCTCTTTTGTTTCTTTTGCATTTATTTCTGCTCTAATTTTTAAGATTTCTTTCCTTCTACTAACCCTGGGGTTCTTCATTTCTTCCTTTTCTAGTTGCTTTAGGTGTAGAGTTAGGTTATTTATTTGACTTTTTTCTTGTTTCTTGAGGTGTGCCTGTATTGCTATGAACTTTCTCCTTAGGACTGCTTTTACCATGTCCCACAGGTTTTGGGATGTTGTGTTTTCATTTTCATTTGTTTCTATGCAAATTTTTATTTCTTTTTTGATTTCTTCTGTGATTTGTTGGTTATTCAGCAGCGTGTTGTTCAGCCTCCATATGTTGGAATTTTTAGTAGTTTTTTTCCTGTAATTGAGATCTAATCTTACTGCATTGTGGTCAGAAAAGATGCTTGGAATGATTTCTATTTTTTTGAATTTACCAAGGCTAGCTTTATGGCCCAGGATGTGATCTATCCTGGAGAAGGTTCCATGTGCGCTTGAGAAAAAGGTGAGATTCATTGTTTTGGGATGAAATGTCCTATAGATATCAATTAGGTCTAACTGGTCTATTGTAGCATTTAAAGTTTGTGTTTCCTTGTTAATTTTCTGTTTTGTTGATCTATCCATAGGTGTGAGTGGGGTATTAAAGTCTTCCACTATTATTGTGTTATTGTTGATTTCTCCTTTCATACTTGTTAGCATTTGTCTTACATACTGCGGTGCTCCTGTGTTGGGTGCATATATATTTATAATTGTTATATCTTCTTCTTGGATTGATCCTTTGATCATTATGTAGTGACCTTCTTTGTCCCTTTTCACAGCCTTTGTTTTAAAGTCTATTTAATCTGATATGAGTATTGCTACTCCTGCTTTCTTTTGGTCCCTATTTGCATGGAAAATCTTTTTCCAGCCCTTCACTTTCAGTCTGTATGTGTCCCCTGCTTTGAGGTGGGTCTCCCGTAGACAACATATGTAGGGGTCTTGTTTTTGTATCCATTCATCCAGTCTTTGTCTTTTGGTTGGGGCATTCCACCCATTTACATTTAAGGTAATTATTGATAAGTATGATCCCATTGCCATTTACTTTATTGTTTTGGGTTCGAATTTATACACCTTTTTGTGTTTCCTGTCTAGAGAATATCGTTTAATATTTGTTGGAGAGCTGGTTTGGTGGTGCAGATTTCTCTCAGCTTTTGCTTGTCTGAGAAGCTTTTGATTTCTCCTTCATACTTGAATGAGATCCTTGCTGGGTATAATAATCTGGGCTGTAGGTTATTTTCTTTCATCATTTTAAGTATGTCTTCCCATTCCCTCCTGGCTTGAAGAGTTTCTATTGAAAGATCAGCTGTTATCCTTATGGGATTTCCCTTGTGTGTTATTTGTTGTTTTTCCCTTGCTGCTTTTACTATTTGTTCTTTGTGTTTGATCTTTGTTAATTTGATTAATATGTGTCTTGGGGTGTTTCTCCTTGGGTTTATCCTGTTTGGGATTCTCTGGGTTTCTTGGACTTGGGTGATTATTTCCTTCCCCATTTTAGGGAAGTTTTCAACTATTATCTCCTCAAGTATTTTCTCATGGTCTTTCTTTTTGTCTTCTTCTTCTGGAACCCCTATGATTCAAATGTTGTAGCGTTTAATATTGTCCTGGAGGTCTCTGAGATTGTCCTCATTTCTTTTAATTTGTTTTTCTTTTATCCTCTCTGATTCATTTATTTCTACCATTCTATCTTCTAATTCACTAATCCTATCTTCTGCCTCTGTTATTCTACTATTTGTTGCCTCCAGAGTGTTTTTAATTTCATTTATTGCATTATTCATTATATATTGACTCTTTTTTATTTCTTCTAGGTCCTTGTTAAACCTTTCTTGCATCTTCTCAATCCTTGTCTCCAGGCTATTTATCTGTGATTCCATTTTAATTTCAGGATTTTGGATCAATTTTGCTATCATTATTCGGAATTCTTTATTAGGTAGATTCCCTATCTCTTCCTCTTTTGTTTGGTTTGGTGTGCATTTATCCTGTTCCTTTATCTGCTGTCTCTTCATCTTGTTTAAATTGCTGATTTGGGGGTGTCCTTTCTGTATTCTGGCAGTTTATGGAGTTCTCTTTATTGTGGCTTTTCCTCACTGTGTGTGGGTTTGTACAGGTGGCTTGTCAAGGTTTCCTGGTTAGGGAAGCTTGTGTCGGTGTTCTGGAGGGTGGAGCTGTATTTCTTCTCTCTGGAGTGCAATGAAATGTCCAGTAATGAGTTATGAGATGTCTATGGTTTTGGGGTGACTTTGGGCTGCTTGTATTTTGAAGCTCAGGGCTGTGTTCCTTTGTTGCTGGAGAATTTTCTTGGTATGTCTTGCCCTGGAACTTGTTGGCCCTTGTGTGGTGCTTGGTTTCAGTGTAGGTATGGAGGCGTTTGATGAGCTCCTGTCAATTAATGTTCCTTGGAGTCAGGAGTTCCCTGGAGTCAGGGTTTGGACTTAAGCCTCCTGCTTCCAGTTATCAGTCTTATTTTTACAGAAGTTTCAAAACTTCTCCTTCTATACAGCACCATTGATAAAACATCTACATGACAGATGAAAAGTTTCTCTACTGTGAGGGTCACTCAGAGAGGTTCACAGCGTTACATGGAGAAGAGAAGAGGGAGGAGGGAGTTAGAGGTGACCCAAATGAGATGAGGTGGAATCAGTAGTGGAGAGAGTGGGGTAGCCAGTAGTCACTTCCTTATGTGCACTCCACAACTGGACCACTCAGAGATGTTCACGGAGTTATACAGAGAAGAGAAGAAGGAGGAAGGAGACAGAGGTGGCCAGAAGGATAAAAGGGGGGAATGAAAAGGAGGGAGACAGATCCAGCCAGTAATCAGTTCCCTAAGTGTTCTCCACTGTCTGGATCACACAGAAATTCACAGAGTTGGGTAGAGTAGAGAGGGCTTAGGGAGGAGACACAGGCGGCCTGGTGGAGAAAAAGGAGAGTCCAAAGGGAGAGAAAGCAGTCAAGCCAGTAATCTTGCTCCCTAGTGAAAAATGGGTCCTGAAGATTGGGTTCTTAAAGGTACAAAATTGGTAACAAATACATAAAAGCAAAAATTAAAAATCTAGAGTAGAGTTTGGAATTTCAAAAATACGATGTTAAAGAAAAGAAGAAGGAAAAGAAAGAGAGAAAAAACGAACAAAGAAAAACAATCAAGGTCGCAAAAATTATAAAGAAAATATAGGTACAAAACTGATAACTAATACCAAAAAGCAAAAATTAAAAATCTAGAGTAGAGTTTGGAATTTCAAAAATACAATGTTAAAAAAAGGAAGAAGAAGCATAAAGACAGAAAACAAACAAACAAACAAAAACAAACAATGTTGCAAAAATCATAAAGAAAATACAGGTACAAAATTGATATCAAATACCAAAAAGCATAAATTAAAAATCTAGAGTAGAGTTTGGAATTTCAGATATACAATGTTATGTAAACGAAGAAGAAAAAGAAACAGAACAAAACAAAAAAAAATCACAGAAATTATAAAAAAAAACTTTAGGTACAAAATTGATAACATATACCAAAAAGCTAAAATTGAAAAACTAGAGTAGAGTTTGAAATTTCAAAAATACAATGTTAAAGAAAAGAAGGAAAAAAAAAAAAAAGGTCAAAAAATTATAAAATATATATATATGAAGTTTGCTGAAGAAGAGAAAAATAGGGTCTTTTTTTTTTTTTTGCAAAGTACTAGGTTATAAAAGTGAAAATTAAAGGAACAATAGAGGACTTAAATTTTTTTTTTAATTAAAAAAAAAAGAAAGAATGATCGTAAAAATAGTAAAAATATATCTAGGACTTTTTCTGGTTTTGTTGTGAGTATTGTGGGTTCAGTTCATTTTTGGCTAGTTCCTTGGTCCGATTTATATTTCTCAAGATCTATAGGCCCCTTCCTATGTAGTCCATAGTAACCACAGGGTTTTCATCTGTTGCCTGTAGCTTCTGGGGTGTTTCCCTCTGTTATAGCTTCTTCTGTTTGCTGGTCTCTTCAGTGTCTGGTTTCCGCCCTGACACAAAGGGGATGGTGGAGGACACTTTTTTTTTTTTTTAAGCTCACTTGTTCAGTTGCGCTGTGGGGAGGGAGGGAGGGATGCTGCAAACAAATAACACTGGCGTGCGCTCGCATTGCCTCAGCCACACTGGGTCTGACCCCACTCACAGCGCATGTAGCCTACCTGCCCACACTGCTCAGGCTCTAGGTTGTTCCGCAGGGATCAATCCGAGGCCGGCCCTGGGCTGCATGTACCTCCCCGGTCCAAGCCGCTCAGGTTCAAGCACTCGGGTAGTCCTCAGAGTCGCAGACTCAGTTGGGCCTGCGTTTTGTGCTCTTCCCAGGTCCGAGCAGCTCAGGTGATGAGGTGTTTAGCGAGTGCCAATGCTGCGACTTATCGTCTCCCCACTACTCGGTTATCTGGGTGTAAAACCGGCGCACCTTCTCAGGCAGATGTTAACCGTCCAGACCCCCAAGAAGTTTTAGTTAGCAAAGAAGCCTGCTTACAGTTTTATAGATAATGTCTCTCTGGGGCTGTGATTGCCCCCTTTCGGCTCTGGCTGCCTGTCACCGGAGGGGGATGGTCTGCAGCCGGCTATCTCTGTTCAGTCCTTTGTTCCGTGCGCGGGCCTGGCGGTGTCTTAGGTTGGGGCTGGCTTTTCGCCTGGTAGATATCCCACAGTCTGGTTTGCTAGCCCAAATTATTTCGCTCTGATAGCGCTCAGGGTATTCAGGCCAGATTCTTACTCTAAGTGATGCAGCCCGCGCCGTGCCTCCCTGCCCAGCCCCCGCTTGCTAATAGCGTGTGCAGGCGTCTGTGCTGCTTCTCCGCTGGGGAAGTTACCATAGGGCTTGCAATCTGCAAGTTTTAATTGTTTATTTATTTTTTCTTCCCGTTATGCTGCCCTCTGTGCTTCCAAAGCTCGGCACAGATTCGGCAGTGAGAAGGTTTCCTGGTGTTCTCTCTTTTTAAGACTCCCTTCCCGGGACGGAACTCCGTCCCTCCCTCTTTTGTCTCTTTTTTTGTCTTTTATATTTTTTCCTACCTCCTTTCGAAGAGTTGGGTTGCTTTTCTGGGTGCCTGATGTCCTCTGCCGGCATTCAGAAGTTGTTTTGTGGAATTTACTCGACGTTTAAATGCTCTTTTGATGAATTTGTGGGGGAGAAAATGTTCTCCCCGTCCTACTCCTCCGTCATCTTGGCTCCTCCCCGCCCCAGTAATGTTATTTTTGATAATGGAGTGTTGGGCATGGTTTTTCTCCAGCATTCAAGAGATAATCCCTTATAAACTTTCCATTCCTAAAAAGTTTTAATGAAGAGAGGATATTTTTTTTTCAATTCTTATGTAATTTGATTTTACACTATAATTATTTATTATATTTTTAATACTGATGTTTTATTAATCTGGGGATTTTCCAGATACCTCACTGGAAATAAAATACCATTGGAAAGAAAAATATAATCAAATAAAAATCTTTGTACTACTCTGTGCTTTTATCTTGGCAGTGGAAAGCACATTTCTAAGAAAAGACTTAATTTCAACAAGTCAAATATATTCAAGATAAATATTGCCCTAAAACTTGCCTTGTTTTACAGCCATACAAAAAGTAGATTTTTTAAAAAGCAGCCAAATTTTTTGTCTAATTGATCAGAGCCAAAGGGCTCATGATTCTTTTTTTTTTAATATTGAACTAATATAAAAAAATAGAGTGAAACATACTTTTGTGGTTTGTAAGTCAAAGCCATTCCTTAAATGATATTCAGTTTATCATATTAAATTATAAAACCCTGTTTTTCAAACAATATTGAAAAACAGAGATTAAGAAAAATTACCAATAACTTTTTGATTATTTTCTTTTTTAAAATGATAAATGGTATTTTATTGTTTTTAACAAATTGTGTACAATTTAGAAATACTTGCCAAGTACACCATTCTTGAACCTTTTCTTATAATTGTAAATATTTAGATCACTTCACTATATTCCATAATGGCATTTTAAAGTTTATTTTCCATAAAGGAACAACTGTGAAAAAGATCAAACAGTATCAGTTTTCTGTTTTATTGCCTTCCAAAGCAATCTGTGGAATTATAAACTAAAATTTTCACTTCTATTGCAAATGATCAATCACCTGAGACATATTAGAAACTCTTAATATGACAGACAAAAGAAGACACAATTGGCCAATGAAATGACCAAAGATTTATTGATCTTATTTTTTAACATCTTTATTTGTACAACAACAGATATAAATATTTGACTCTTTCATTAACTTTATACAATAAAGAATTATGGTCTTCCTAGTGGTCATGTACAGTTGTGAGAGCTGGACTGTAACAAAGGCAGAGGAAGCAGAGGTCAAATTGCCAACATCCATTTGATCTTTGATAAAGCAAGAGAGTTCCAGAAAAACATCTAGTTCTGCTTTATTGTCTATGTCAAAGCTTTTGACTTTGTGGATCACAATAAGCTGTGGAAAATTCTGAAAGACATGGGAACACCAGACCACCTGACTGGGCTCCAGAGAAATCTGTATGCAGGTCAAGAAGCAACAATTAGAGCCAGACTGGGAAGAACAGACTGGTTCCAAACTGGGAAAGGAGTACATCAAGGCTGTATATAGTCACTCTACTTATTTAACTTCTATGCAGAGTACATCATGTGACATGTTGGGATGGATGAAATGCAAGCTGGAATCAAGATTGCCGGGAGAAATATCAACAAGCTCAGATAAGCAGATAACACCACCCTTACGGCAGAAAGCAAAGAACTAAAGAGTCTCTTGATGAAAGTGAAAGAGAAGAGTGGAAAAGCTGGCTTAAAACTCACCATTCAGAAAATGAAGATCATGGCATCCAGTCCCATCACTTCATGGCAAATAGCTGGGGAAACAATGGAAACAGTGACAGACTTTATTTTCTTGGGCTCCAAAATCACTACAGATGGTGATTGAAGCCATGAAATTAAAAGATGCTTGCTCCTTCAAATAAAAGTTATGAGAAACCTAGACAGCATTTTAAAAAGCAGACATTACTTTGCCAACACAGGTCCATCTAGTCAAAGCTATGCTTTTTCCAGTAGTCATGTATGGATGTGAGAGCAGGACCATAAAGAAAACTGAGCGCCAAAAGACTAATGCTTTTGAACTGTGGTGTTGGAGAAGACTCTTGAGAATTCCTTGGACTGCAAGGAGATCCAACCAGGCCATCCTCAAATAAATCAGTCCTGAATATTCATTGGATGGAGTGATGCTGAAGCTGAAATTCTCATACTTTGGCCACCTGATACAAAGAAATGACTCATTTGAAAATACCCTGATGCTGGGAAACACTGAAAGCATGAGAAGAAGGGGACCACAGAGGATGAGACGGTTGGATGGCATCACTGACTCAACAGACATGAGTTTGAGCAAGCTCTGGGAGTTAGTGATGGACAGGGAAGCCTGGAGTGCTACAGTCCATGGGGTTGCAAACAGACACGACTGAGTGACTGAACTGAACTGAATGAGAAAGAGGGTAAGAGAAGTAGCAAGGTGTGTATCTGTGTGTGTGTGTTCTTAGTCTTTCCTAGTAATGGTGCTAACTTCTTTATCTGGGTTCTTTGATTTAATTAAAGAACTCTCCATGTTAGAAATGTTTATTTCTATTTTAATATGAAGATATAGTCTTCAAATTCTGCTTTGTTCTGCTTCCTAAACACGTCCTCTTACTACCTGCCAGAATGGTCATTCCGGAATACCAGTGAGGCCAGTGAGAAGTGCTAAAGAATGTCTTCAAGGCAGCATGTGGTAGATGGGATGTGGGAATTAGCCTCAGAGTTATCTGGGTTTGAATCCCAGTGCTGCTACTAGTTAGCTAGATTAACACTTGTTCAGAGTTATACAAATACTCCAGATGCTCATTGGTTTCATTGTCTGTTAAATGAATGTAATAATTTCATATACTTAAAGATGGGCTTCCCAGGGGATGCAGAGGTAAAGAATCTGCCTTTCATTTTAGAAGAGGCAAGAGACTCGGGTTCAGTCCCTGGGCTAGGAAGATCCCCTAGAGAAGGAAATAGAAGCCCACTCCAGTATTCTTGCCTGGAGAAATCCATGGACACAGGACCCTTGTGGGCTACACTCCAGGGGATCGCAAAGAGGTGGACACGACTGAGTGCATGTGTGCATGGGCACCCACACAAGTAAAAACTTAACTAGTCTAGAATTGCCAGATGTATTTAATATCAGTTCCTTTCTTCTCCCTACCTTTAATTAGAGACAATGGTGATCAAGTGCGGATTCAGCCGGCTTTGGGGAAATTGATGGAAGAAAAGAGCATGTGTGGGACTGTCCTGAGAGGTAAAGCTCCCTTGCTGGAGGAGAGTTGAGGTGTGTGGCCTGATCCTTTGCAGGGTTCCTGGCTCAAGGACTGAAAAGAACATAATGTAAGGAAGGAGTGAGAAAGAGGGAAAGGTCAGTAACAGACGTGTATCTATTAAAATAGATAAGTTAATGTAATTAAAATAATTCAGGGGAGATTTGAATCAGAACTGGTGGAGATGGAGGTGGGGAGGGTGGTCAGATTCTGAATGTTGATCTGCTGCTGCTGCTGCTAAGTCGCCTCAGTCGTGTCCGACTCTGTACGACCCCATAGACGGCAGCCCACCAGGCTCCCCCGTCCCTGGGATTCTCCAGGCAAGAACACTGGAGTGGGTTGCCATTTCCTTCTCCAATGCATCAAAGTGAAAAGTGAAAGTGAAGTCGCTCAGTCGTGTCCGATTCTTCGAGACCCCATGGACTGCCGCAGATGTTAAATGGGAAGGGAAAGAAAGTGAGGGATTAATCATGATTATCAGCTTTTGTCAATAAAAAACTGTAAGGAGTCTATGGGGTTATGAAGTGAGGCAAATTGGGGCAGAGAAAGATCTCTTCTCCTGAGTTGTTGGCACACTTCAATGTTACTCACAAGTTCCAGGCAGAATATTTGGGAGACCCAACAAAGTGATGTTTAAATATGAGACCAAAAATCCATTAATTGCTTATAAAAGATGAAGTCATTTTCATTTTTTATTTACTTACATTGTAATACTGTAAGAATTTCTAAGGGTGTTATTCATTTCAAAAATTTTCATTTAAAGATAAAGGTAATATTCTAACAGACATATTCTTGAAGAATACTATTATCAGAACTAGAGGAAAGTAAAAACAAAATGATATTATTTGAATAATATTTTGTAAATGTTATGCAAATGAAATTTCTGTAGATGCCTTTGATTATTAACTTTTTCTCTTCTCATTTTCTGCCCTTATATTTATAACATGAACCACTGATGGGATTGAGTTTGTTGTTGTTTAGTTGCTAAGTTGTACCTGACTCTTTGCAACCCCATGGACTAGAGCCTCCAGGCTCCTCTGTCTGTGGGATTTCCCAGGCAAGAATACTGGGGCAGGTTGCCTTTTCCTTCTTCAGGGGGTCTTCCTGACCCAGAGATAAAACCCACATCTCCTGAATTGGCATGTTGTTTCTTTACCTCTGAGTCACCAGGGAAGCCCTGGGAATGAGTTCAATGGAACTGGAAGTCCCAGGAAAAACATACTGAGAGAAAATAAGATTTATGGGTATGTACATCATTGTTTCTAGTTTATTTCACATGTTAGTCAATACAATCTGTTGTCATTATAAGGTATATAAATAGTTAAAGTAATTTAGATTCAAAGATGTTTTAGGATCTTGTCTTAGTTTACTAGGGCTGCCATCACAAAATACCACAGACAGAACATTATTCTCTCATGTTCTGGAGGCTAGGAGTTAAGATCAAGTTGGTTTTTCTTGAGAAGTCCGTCCTTGGCTTTGAGATGACTGCCTTCTCACTGGGCTTTCTCATGGCTTTCTTTCTGTGTAGATATAGAATTAAGACTCCAACAGAAAAGTGTAGGAGGACAAAATTAAGTTCATAACACTCCAATGGCTATTAAACAATAAAACTGGGATTTTCCTTCTCCCAGATCCACAATGCAAGCTGTGCACATGTAGTGTTTGACGTCAGACTGAGGCCTGAGACTAGAGATAGAAGTAGGAGCATACAGTGGGAAGGGAACAGGGGTCACTTGAAGAGTCTTATGTAATGGAGATATATAAATGCTGATACTTAAATTATTGCTTACTTTTCTTGGAGTCAAATTACCTGTAGGCCATTTAAAAATTTGTTTTTTGAATTAATATTTCATTTTTATTGAAGTATAGTTGATTTACAATGTTGTGTTAATTTCAGGTGTACAGCAAAGTTTATATATATATATATATACATATCTCCATATGTATCTCTGGGCTTCCCTGGTGGCTCCTCAGTAAAGAATCTGTCTACCAGTGCAGGAGGTGAGGGTTCAAGCCCTGGGTGGGGAAAGTGCCCTGGAGATGGAAATGGCAAACTGATCCAATATTCTTGCCTGGGAAATCCCATGGACAGAGGAGCTTGGAGGACTGCAGTCCATGGGTTTATAAAGAATCGGACATGACTTAGCAACTAAACACACATACACACACACACACACACACACATCTCTATTTTTTTCAGATTCTTTTCTCTTAGAGGATATTGCAAAATATTGAGTATAATTCCTGGTGCTATACTGTAGGTCTTTGTCGGTTTTATATTTTTTATATAGTATTATGTACATTTTAATCCCAAACTCCTAATTTATTCCCCTTGCTTTTCCCCTTTGATAACCATAAATTTGTTTTCCATGTTTTTTGGTTTTTGTTTTGTATGTAAGTTTGTTTGTATCTCTTTTTATTTTTAAGGATCAACATATACACAATACCATACGATGTTTGTCTTTCTCTGTCTTACTTCACTTCGTATGATAATGTCTAAGTCCATCTATGTTGCTGCAAGTGGCATTATTTCATTCTTTTTTATGACTGAATAATATACCCTTGTATACATGTCCCACCTCTTCTTTATCCATTCCTCTTTTGATGGACATTTAGGTTGCTTCCATGTCTCAGTTGTTGTAAAAGTGTTGCACTGAACATCGGGGTGCCTGTATCTTTGTAAATTATGGTTTCCTCTGGATGTATGCCCAGGAGAGGTATTGCTGGGTCATATGGTAGCTCTATTTTCAGTTTTTTAAGAACCTCCTTACTGTTCTCCATGCTGGTTGTAGCAGTTTACATTCCCACCAACAGTTTAGAAGAGTTCTCTTTTCTCCACACCCTTTCCAGCCTTTATTATTTGTACATTTTTTGATAATGATTGGACTGGTGTGAAGTGGTATCTCACTATAGTTTTGATTTTCATTTCTCTAATAATTAGAAATGTTGGGCATCTTTTCATGTGTCTGTTGGCCATCTGTATGTCTGCTTCAGAGAAATGTGCATTTAGATCTTCTGCCCATTTTTGGATTGGGTTGTTGTTTTTATTTTTATTTTTTATATTAAACTTCATAAGCTGTTTTTATATTTTAGAGATTAATCCCTGGAGGTTAATCACATCATTCACAAACATTTTCCCCTGTTCTGTAGGTTGTCATTTCTTTGTTTTTGGTTTCCTTTGCTGAGCAGAACTTTTTAAGTTTAACTAGGTCCCATTTGTTTATTTCCATTACTCTAGGAGTCAAATTCATAAAGATATTGCCGTGATTTATATCAGAGGTTCTATGTATGTTTTCCTCTAGTTTTGTAGTATCCAGTCTTATATTTAGGCCTTTAATTCCTTTTGAGTTTATTTGTATGTGTGTGTGTGTTGTTAGAAAATGTTTTAATTTCATTCTTTTACATGTAGTTATCTAGCTTCCCAGCATCATTTATTGAGGAGACTGTTTTTGTTCATTGTATATTCTTAACTCCTTTGTTGTAGATCAATTAACTCAATGTGCATGTGTTTATTTTTGGGCTCTCTATCTTATTCCATTGGTCTGTATTTTCATTTTTGTACCTGTGTGTCATTTTTAAATTAACATATAAATGCTTCTTGTAAAATCCCGAGTTAGTCTTCTGGGAAAAGTCAAAATATGGCAGTAGTGTGAAAGACTGCAAAATTGACCATCATCATCAAGCTATAGCAATGTTGTACTTCTCTTCAGTCATAAATATAAATCTTAAATATTTAGAGCAAACTTAAAAATTTGTAAGAGAATAAATGTTTACAAAAAATGCAAACTGTGCATTGGGACCTCTGGTATTCCAAACTTTCTTTTCTTTTTACATATTCATGATCCTATTTCTTATATCTATGAACACTGGATTCATTTTTCTGCTTTAACTTTTAAATAAAATGTGAAACTATTGACACTAAAGAGTATGAGATAAACACTGGCCTAAAAAAAAAAAAAAAAAAAGCTGTTTGTGCATGTGTGTGCATGTGTGTATTTCTGTGTTGAGTTAAACGATGCTTTCATTAGATGAAATGAGATCCAAAGAAAAAATTTGGTTTTATCCAGTAGATAAAATTAGGTACTTTGAGAGACAGGAGGCCTTTACTAAGTTGCTGATAGTATGGCAAGTGAACAATAACTTTTAATGCCTGCATTCAGTGGTCTTTTCCTCTTCAGGAGATATAAACACAGATTTAGATGTAGACATAGAAATGGTGAGATATACATGAATATTCTGACCTATCATAAGATGTACAAACCCACAGCAAACATTATCCTCAATGGTGAAAAATTGAAAGTGTTTCCTCTCAAGTCAGGAAAAAGACAAGGGTGCCCACTTTCACCATTACTATTCAACATAGTTTTGGAAGTTTTGGCCACAGCAATCAGAGCAGAAAAAGAAATAAAAGGAATCCAAATTGGAAAAGAAGAAGTAAAACTCTCACTATTTGCAGATGACATGATTCTCTACATAGAAAACCCTAAAGACCCCACCAGAAAATTACTAGAACTAATCAGTGATCATAGTAAAGTTGCAGGATATAAAATCAACACACAGAAATCCCTTGCATTCCTATACACTAATAATGAGAAAATAGAAAGAGAAATTAAGGAAACAATTCCATTCACCATTGCAACGAAAAGAATGAAATACTTAGGAAAATATCTACCTAAAGAAACTAAAGGCCTATATATAGAAAACTATAAAACACTGGTGAAAGAAATCAAAGAGGACACTAATAGATGGAGAAACATATCATGTTCATGGATTGGAAGAATCAATATAGTGAAAATGAGTATACTACCCAAAGCAATTTATAGATTCAATGCAATCCCTATCAAGCTACCAACAGTATTCTTCACAGAGCTAGAACAAATAATTTCACAATTTGTATGGAAATACAAAAAACCTCAAATAGCCAAAGTTATCTTGAGAAAGAAGAATGGAACTGGAGGAATCAACCTACCTGACTTCAGGCACTACTACAAAGCCACAGTTATCAAGACAGTATGGTACTGGCACAAAGACAGAAATATAGATCAATGGAACAAAGTAGAAAGCCCAGAGATAAATCCATGCACATATGGACACCTTATCTTTGACAAAGGAGGCAAGAATATACAATGGATTGAAGACAATCTCTTTAACAAGTGGTGCTGGGAAATCTGGTCAACCACTTGTAAAAGAATGAAACAAGAACACTTTCTCACACCATATACAAAAATAAACTCAAAATGGATTAAAGATCTAAATGTAAGACCAGAAACTATAAAACTCCTAGAGGAGAACATAGGCAAAACACTCTCTGACATATATCACAGCAGGATCCTCTATGACCCACCTCCCAGAATACTGGAAATAAAAGCAAAAATAAACAAATGGGACCTAATTAAACTTAAAAGCTCCTGCACATCAATGGAAACTATAAGCAAGTTGAAAAGACAGGCTTCAGAATGGGAGAAAATAATAGCAAAAGAAGCAACAGACAAACAACTAATCTTAAAAATATACAAGCAACTCCTACAGCTCAACTCCAGAAAAATAAATGACCCAATCAAAAAATGGGCCAAAGAACTCAACAGACATTTCTCCAAAGAAGACATACAGATGGCTAACAAACCCATGAAAAGATGCTCAACATCACTCATTATCAGAGAAATGCAAATCAAAACCACTATGAGGTACCATTTCACGCCAGTCAGAATGCCTGCGATCCAAAAGTCTACAAGCAATAAATGCTGGAGAGGGTGTGGAGAAAAGGGAACCCTCTTACACTGTTGGTTGGAATGCAAACTAGTACAGCCACTATGGAGAACAGTGTGGAGATTCCTTTAAAAACTGGAAATAGAACTGCCTTATGATCCAGCAATCCCACTTCTGGGCATACACACTGAGGAAACCAGAAGGGAAAGAGACACGTGTACCCGAGTGTTCATCGCAGCACTGTTTATAATAGCCAGGACATGGAAACAACCTAGATGTCCATCAGCAGATGAATGGATAAGAAAGCTTTGGTACATATACACAATGGAGTATTACTCAGCCATTAAAAAGAATACATTTGAATCAGTTCTAATGAGATGGATGAAACTGGAACCTATTATACAGAGTGAAGTAAGCCAGAAAGAAAAATACCAATACAGTATACTAACGCATATATGTGGAATTTAGAAAGATGGTAACAATAACCCTGTGTATGAGACAGCAAAAGAGACACTATGTATAGAACAATCTTCTGGATTCTGTGGGAGAGGGAGAGGGTGGGAAGATTTGGGAGAATGGCGTTGAAACATGTACAATATCATGTATGAAACGAGTTGCCAGTCCAGGTTCAACGCAAAATACTGGATGCTTGGGGCTGGTGCACAGGGACGACCCAGAGGGATGGTATAGGGAGGGAGGAGGGAGGAGGGTTCAGGATGGGGAACACATGTATACCTGTGGCGGATCTATTTTGATGTTTGGCAAAACTAATACAATATTGTAAAGTTTTAAAATAAAATAAAATTTTTTAAAAAAGAATAAAAAAAAAAATGTGCAGATCAGATCAGATCAGTCACTCAGTCGTGTCTGAATCTTTGTGACCCCATGCATCACAGCACGCCAGGCCTCCCTGTCCAACACCAACTCCCAGAGTTCCCTGAGACTCACGTCCATCGAGTCAGTGATGCCACCCAGGCACCTCATCCTCTGGCGTCCCCTTCTCCCCTTGCCCCCAATCCCTCCCAGCATTAGAGTCTTTTCCAATGAGTCAACTCTTCGCATGAGGTGGCCAAAGTACTGGAGTTTCAGCTTTAGCATCATTCCTTCCAAAGAAATCCCAGGGCTGATCTCCTTCAGAATGGACTGTTTGGATCTCCTTGCAGTCCAAGGGACTCTCAAGAGTCTTCTCCAACACCACAGTTCAAAAGCATCAATTCTTTGGCGCTCAGCCTTCTTCATAGTCCAACTCTCACATACATACATGACCACAGGAAAAACCATAGCCTTGACTAGACGGACCTTTGTTGGCAAAGTAATGTCTCTGCTTTTGAATATGCTATCTAGGTTGGTCATAACTTTCCTTCCAAGGAGTAAGCGTCTTTTAATTTCATGGCTGCAGTCACAATCTGCAGTGATTTTGGAGCCCAGAAAAATAAAGTCTGACACTGTTTCCACCGTTTCCCCATCTATTTCCCATGAAGTGAAGGGACCGGATGCCATGATCTTAATTTTCTGAATGTTGAGCTTTCAGCCAACATTTTCACTCTCCACTTTCACATTCATCAAGAGGCTTTTGAGTTCCTCTTCACTTTCTGCCATAAGGGTGGTGTCATCTGCATATGTGACGTTACAATATTTCTCCCAGCAATCTTGATTCCAGCTTGTGTTTCTTCCAGTCCAGTGTTTCTCATGATGTACTCTGCATATAAGTTAAATAAACAGGGTGACAATATACAGCCTTGACGTACTCCTTTTCCTATTTGGAACCAGTCTGTTGTTCCATGTCCAGTTCTAACTTGCTTCCTGACCTGCACACAAATTTCTCAAGAGGCAGATCAGGTTGTCTGGTATTCCCATCTCTTTCAGAATTTTCCACAGTTTATTGTGATCCACACAGTCAGAGGCTTTGGCATAATCAATACAGCAGAAATAGATGTTTTTCTGGAACTCTCTTGCTTTTTCCATGATCCAGTGGATGTTGGCAAATTGATCTCTCGTTCCTCTGCCTTTTCTAAAACCAGCTTGAACATCAGGAAGTTCATGGTTCACATATTGTTGAAGCCTGGCTTGGAGAATTTTGAGCATTTCTTCACTAGTGTGTGAGATGAGTGCAATTGTGCGGTAGTTTGAGCATTCTTTGGCATTGCCTTTCTTTGGGATTAGAATGAAAACTGACTTTTTCCAGTCCTGTGGCCACTGTTGAGTTTTCGAAATTTTCTGGCATATTGAGTGCAGCACTTTCACAGCATCATCTTTGAGGATTTGGAATAGCTCAACTGGAATTCATCACCTCCACTAGCTTTGTTCGTAGTGATGCTTTCTAAGGCCCACTTGACTTTACATTCCAGGATGTCTGGCTCTAGGTCAGTGATCACACCATCGTGATTATCTTTGTCGTGAAGATCTTTTTTGTACAGTTCTTCTGTGTATTCTTGCCATCTCTTCTTAATATCTTCTGCTTCTGTTAGGTCCATACCATTTCTGTCCTTTATCGAGCTCATCTTTGCATGAAATGTTCCTTTGGTATCTCTGATTTTCTTGAAGAGATCTCTAGTCTGTCCCATTCTGTTGTTTTCCTCTATTTCTTTCCATTGATCACTGAAGAAGTCTTTCTTATCTCTTCTTGCTATTCTTTGGAACTCTGCATTCAGATGCTTATATCTTTCCTTTTCTCCTTTCCTTTTCTCTTCTCTTCTTTTCACAGCTATTTGTAAGGCCTCCCCAGACAGCCATTTTGCTTTTTTGCATTTCTTTTCCATGGGAATGGTCTTGATCCCTGTCTCCTGTACAATGTCATGAACCTCATTCTATCTATATATATATATTTGTGTATTTTAAAGGTCCTTATTTGATTTAATTTTAAAATAGAGCTTGCTATTGTTGATCATAGAATCTTCCATGCATAGAAATAAATAGTTTGGCCTTAGAGAATTTTTTTCACAGCTTAATCACACAGAAAACTAAGTGACACCAGGGACTCATTCAGTATTAGAGCACTCAATAACAGACAAGTAACAAAGCAAATACCCTTAACATATATATATATATATTTACTGGACAAGAGAAAAAATGTCCGAGGACTTTCTCTACAGGGAATAAAAATCCTTTTATTATATTATATGTTACAATAACGTATCTCCCATTTTCCTGGGAATTTTAATGCTCTCAGTAGTAAGGTCGGAGAAGGCAATGGCACCCCACTCCAGTACTCTTGCCTGAAAAATCTCATGGACGGAGGAGCCTGGTAGGCTGCACTCTCTGGGGTCGCTAAGAGTTGGACACGACTGAGCGACTTCACTTTCACTTTTCACTTTCAAGCATTGGAGAAGGAAATGGCAATCCACTCCAGTTTCTTGCCTGGAGAATCCCAGGGATCGGGGAGCCTGGTGGACTGCCGTCTATGGGATCGCACAGAGTCAGATACAACTGAAGCGACTTAGCAGCAGCAGCAGCAGCAGCAGTAGTAAGGTAAGAGAGGTATTCTTTCAGCAAAAGACCTAGAAAGCTAGACTTTACAAAAAAGGTTCAGGTCATTATTTTTAAGTTTTTTAGTAGGGCAGCCTTAACATCAGTGTTCAGGTTGATTTTTAAAGCTCTTTTTGTATTGCTTTTGAGTTTTAATATGAAAGAATTTGTGAAATTTGGAACAGATGCAGTTCATAAGCACTGAAATTGTTTCATTTAGATATAATGCCTACACATATACCTGAGAGATAAAAAAATTCAAACACTATATGGAAAGTCTTTAAATTTCATTTATAGAAAAAAAACTGATGTAGCAATCGTACCTGTGTATTTAAATGACATGGTGTACTTTCAATGTTTCTGATGTTTACACCTAATTTTATAATTACATTTTTGTAATTACTCATACTTTTAGGGCACTCCATTTTGCTTACCATTTGTTTAATATACATTTTTTTCCCTTTTGACCATACCTTAGAGCATGTGGGATTTTAGTTACCCCACCAGGGATCAAATCTGAATCCCTAGCATCGGAAGCACAGAGTCCTAACTACTGGACAACCAGGGAAGTCATTGCTTTATGTATTTTAATTGAAAACTCTATATGTTTTAGCTAAAAAGTATTTAAGACAAAAAAATTGAAATTCCATTTCATCCCATTAGGTTTCACTTCCTTCCCAAGGATATGCCCTTGTTTCTATATTTTCTTTTAGCCATTTTCTTGTGTTTCCTAGTACTTATGCATGTTCTTTTTATTTTCACAAATGTCATCATGCTATGCATACTATTATCATCATGTTCCCTTTCTAATGGCAATACCATTATTTATGTAATGTTTCACTTCATAGGAAAAGGTAAAACTATAAGATATTGACTTTAGGATATTCTGGTATTTAAAAATGCAGTCATCAAGGCTAGTAGGAAAGGGGTGCAGACTTAAAAAATATTCACAACCTAAAAATTGAGAGTTCCGTTTTATGTGGTACAAAATCTTAGGGCCTCAAGACCAAGAGCTAGCATCTCAAGTGACCCTGAGAGAAATGCTTGCAGGACATGAGAGAAAGAACCAGGTGACGTAGAAGTTTTGTAAAAAAGGGTAGGTAGTCTTAACATCAAAAGATTATTACTAAAGGAAACCAGATATCTCAAGTTAAGGAATTTAGCACTTTTTCTGTGTATGAGTAGATGTAAGAGACTGGGGTCACTGAAATCATTTCTTTGATATGGATCTCAGCTATTCTGGGGCCAGATTCCTGTGTTTTTCTCATCCTGAGCTGGCATGGCGCTCACTCACTGTAGGGAAGGGCTACAGTCTGATAGCTGGCATTCTTCTCCTTCCTAAGTGCTGTTAGGGCTCACCAGCTCACCATCTATGGTGGCTACAATTGCTGGTGACTGTGACATCCTTCAGAGAAGGCAATGGCACCCCACCCCAGTACTCTTGCATGGAAAATCCCACAGAGGGAGGAGCCTGGAAGGCTGCAGTCCATGGGGTCGCTGAGGGTCGGACACGACTGATCGACTTCACTTTCACTTTTCACTTTCATGCATTGGAGAAGGAAACGGCAACCCACTCCAGTGTTCTTGCCTGGAGAATCCCAGGGACGGGGGAGCCTGGTGGGCTGCCATCTATGGGGTCGCACAGGGTTGGACACATCTGAAGTGACTTAGCAGCAGCAGCAGCAGCAGCAGCAGTGACATCCTTGCCTAATGATATGACAGGGCATATTACATCTCTCAGGGGAGTTGGAGATTCAGAGCTCAGGGCTGGCTTGGAGACTAGGTGTGCTGGCCCACCACATTCCATCACTGGTAAAACAAATTCTTGTGATAGAAATCAGTGGCAAGGGAAACAAGTTGAACGTCACACCTTTTCAAATTTATGCAATGAATGCTGTCTTCCTATACATGGTGCATCGATTTGAAAGTCTTTTACAAGGTTCTAGGTACTGAATTCTTATTTTTGTTTTTGCTAATTATGTTTAATTTTCTGTTTTGCCAAACTATATCAAGGAAATAATATGTACAAATAAGCACAGGATGCTAAAGTTTATTCTTCTTCCCAGATCTATTTCCTCCCATTCAAGAACATCAATCATTACATAATTTCTCTAAGATTCTGGAGTTGAAAGCCCATCCTGGGTATTATACAAATGTTCTTTTATAATCCTTTATGCCATTTCTGATTAAGGTAATTCACTCTTTTCATTATTGTTTTTCTTTTATTAAAATATCATCACTAATTAGGTGACAATGACTTAAAGGAAGGAAGTAGGAGAAAGGCCTGAATATGCTGCTGGACACACTAGCTACTTCTGTTGGTCTGAGGTTTAAGCAGGAACCCCAAATTAAACATTATTCCTAGAAATGCAGTGATGAAATTCAAACATACTTTCCCCATTCCATACGGTGGGAAATTGTCCAATTCTTGTCCAATTTGAATATTCTACTAGGATATTTTATATCAGATGAGTTCTGAAATATTGATATATAAACATTCTGAGCATATTTAATGAAATAAAATCCCAAATTATTACCACACATAAAATTCTTCCTGCATTTATATTAGTCTTCTTAAGTGGGTATGATTTATCTTTCTACAATAAAAATTATCCTTTTTGTTATTTAACTCACACTGCAATATCTTATACCCCATAATAAATTATAAATCCTCTTTTTGAATGTACAAGCTGAGAGTCACACCAGAAACAAACTATACCTTACTGAGTTCTTTAAAGACATAGAAAGCTTTGGAAAAGAATATATGTCTCTGGAGAAATGTCCTGACAAAGCAGTAATAAAAAGGTCACACTACTTTTCATGCAGCATTTGCCTTTTTTAATAAGAATTATATCCCAAAATGTGTTTTAATTATTGATAATTAGAAACATTATATTTAAAGAAGGAATCAAGACTACCTTAATACTAGGTTAAGCACACTGGTCTAGATTTTTTATCAAAATGGCTACTCTCAGATACGGGCATTCAGATTTATTCTCAAAGCTTTTTAACTTTTCCTAAATATCAAGGGCAGAGTGTTTTCCAGTTCTTATTTTATTATAACTTGAGACCAGTTTTTAACAATTATTACTTTAAGAATCATGGCTTATGTCTGAAGGCTGAAATAAGAACAGACCATAAGCATACAAGAACATGAATTTAAATGGATATATGGAGAATAAAAGAAGTATAGAGTTTACCATAAAATAAGTGGCATATTTATTAAAATACTTTATCACATTTCTTTCAAGAAAAAATATTTAAATTTTAAGTTGTATGAAAGAGAAAAAGAGAAAGGAAACGCCTTCATGTGCTTTTCATTGAACTTTCTTGCAAGAGTTCATTTAAATACCATCGCATGTAGATGAAAGACAGCTGATATGCCAATGACATTCTTATTCCTGCTGAGAACTTATTTTCAGTAATATTCAATCAGTTTAAAACAACTTCTAACTATCAGTCTGATACAATGACAAACTCAAAAAGGAAAAGTGCTAGTCACTCAGTCCTGTCTGACTCTTTGCCACCGCATGCACTGGAGGCTGCCAGGCTCCTTTGTCCATGGGATTCTCTAGGCAAGAATACTGGAGTGGGTAGCCATTCCCTTTTCCAGGGTATCTTCCTGACCCAGGGATTCAACCTGGGTATCCTACATTAAAGGCAGATTCTTTACCTTCTTGCCAACTCAAATACACAGCTGGATAAAAATTTCAACAGTGTTACTTGTTGATTGCTTACTAAAGGCAGACTGCTTAATGTCTTTTAATTCATAGATCTTCATTTCTAAAACTAGAAAAAGCCTGTCTATGTTGGAGGGCTATTGTGATGTGTCAGGGAGGTGCTAAGCTGCATCAGGACAGCTTCTCAATAAATGCTGTCTTATCCTGTCACTAGAGATTCTGGAAATGTCTATCCATTGGGTCGAGGGGTTCAGTGTATTTGATGACTCAGTGACTTTGTTATACTCTAAATGAGCCTAATGCAAACTACTGAATAAGAAGACATCATCAATATGTGAAATATATAATCTTAAAGAACCCATCTGCCAATGCAGGAGATTTAAGAATTGCAGATTTGATCCCTGGCTTGGAAAGATCTCCAGTAGCATATTGGGCACCTAACGCAGAGTTCTTTGGCAAAACTAATACAATTATGTAAAGTTTAAAAATACAATAAAATTTAAAAAAATAAATAAATAAAATTCAAAAAAAATAAATAAAATTATACAAAAAAAAAAAAAAGAATAGCAAGAAGAGATAAGAAAGACTTGTGCAGTGATCAATGCAAAGAAATAGAGGAAAACAACAGAATGGGAAAGACTAGGGATCTCTTCAAGAAAATCAGAGTACCAAAGGAATATTTCATACAAAGATGAGCACGATAAAGGACAGCAATGGTATGGACCTAACAGAAGCAGAAGATATTAAGAAGAGATGGCAAGAATACACAGAAGAACTGTACAAAAAAGATCTTCATGACAAAGATAATCACGATGGTGTGATCACTGACCTAGAGCCAGACATCCTGGAATGTAAAGTCAAGTGGGCCTTAGAAAGCATCACTACGAACAAAGCTAGTGGAGGTGATGAATTCCAGTTGAGCTATTCCAAATCCTCAAAGATGATGCTGTGAAAGTGCTGCACTCAATATGCCAGAAAATTTCGAAAACTCAACAGTGGCCACAGGACTGGAAAAGGTCAGTTTTCATTCCAATCCCAAAGAAAGGCAATGACAAAGAATGCTCAAACTACCGCACAATTGCACTCATCTCATACACTAGTGAAGAAATGCTCAAAATTCTCCAAGCCAGGCTTCAGCAATATGTGAACTGTGAAATTCCTGATGTTCAAGCTGGTTTTAGAAAAGGCAGAGGAACGAGAGATCAATTTGCCAACATCCGCTGGATCATGGAAAAAGCAAGTTAGTTCCAGAAAAACATCTACTTCTGCTTTATTGACTATGCCAAAGCCTCTGACTGTGTGGATCACAATAAACTGTGGAAAATTCTGAAAGATGGGAATACCAGACAAACTGATCTGCCTCTTGAGAAATTTGTGTGCAGGTCAGGAAGCAAGTTAGAACTGGACATGGAACAACAGACTGGTTCCAAATAGGAAAAGGAGTACGTCGAAGCTGTATATTGTCACCCTGTTTATTTAACTTATATGCAGAGTACATCATGAGAAACACTGGACTGGAAGAAACACAAGCTGGAATCAAGATTGCTGGGAGAAATATTGTAACGTCACATATGCAGATGACACCACCCTTATGGCAGAAAGTGAAGATGAACTCAAAAGCCTCTTGATGAAACGTGAAGGAAATGAGAGAGTGGAAAAGTTGGCTTAAAGCTCAACACTTCAGAGAACGGAAGATCATGGGCACCCGTCCAAAACAACTTCATGGGAAAATAGAGTGGCAGAAACGAGTGGAAACGTGGTCAGGACTTTATTTTTTGGGGGCTCCCAAAACTCACCCACAGATGGTGACTGCAGCCATGAAATTAAAGACGCTTCTCCTTGGAAGGGAAAAGTTATGACCCAAACCTAGAATAGCATATTCAAAAGAAAGAGATACTACTTTGGCCAACAAAGGTCCGTCTGGTCAAGGGCTATGGTTTCCTGTGGTCGTCGTATGGGATGTGAGGAATTGGACTGTGGAAGAAGGCTGTGCTCCGAAGAATTGATGCTTTTGAACTGTGGTGTTGGAGAAGACTCTTGAGAGTCCCTTGGACTGCAAGGAGATCCAGCCAGGCCTAGCTGCATCTCTCTCCATGTACAAAAGACTCGGACCCT
>NW_020190758.1:0-40765 GCF_002263795.3 Bos taurus | reverse complement strand
TCTTACGTGATCTGTGCAATATCAGTTCACGTACCAGTAAAAGGTATCTCACTGACCATTGCAGATGACCAGCCACGTGAGCAGTTGCATGCTAGGCCACGTGACTGTGTGCATGATCAGTTACGTATTCTCAGCTGAAATGAATATAAAACTTTAAAAAAAATCCAAGATATATCTGATTTGCCCATCAAATAAGTTATCTGTTATGAGCTTAGAGCTACAAATTGTACTAGTTTTTTTTGCTTAATATTCTATAAATCGTGTGTGTGAATCAATTCAAAATATGTGTTGTACAGAGCAACAAGAATAACTAACATTATATGACGCAATTGAGTTTCACAAAAAAAGAGGTATAAATAATTCATTTGACCAATATTTGAAGCATGCAAACACACAAACCCATTGATACATCAGGTTTGACTTATCTTCTCTGCCTCCAACTTTAGTGCTGCTTTTTCTGATGAAACAAAATGAGTAGCATACAAGTAACCTATTTTTGTTCCGTATTACATGTTTATGGCTATGATAAACTCAGACTCTAATGGCTCAGAATGTATTAATCAAGTGATTGTACAGCCACCCAGTGTTATAATGAGCGGAATATAAAATCCATATCTTCTATTATTACCTCGTGACATCTCCACGGTGTATCAGTAGTATTCTAGAGATGCGACTTTGATCATTTCTTTCTTTATCTATATTGGTTGCTAGAGATAGGCGAAACACAGACATTACAGGGATCAAAAAATGATGGATTATCTGTTTTAAATTTAGAGGTGACTATTCTAGATTCTGTTATGGTAATTACCAGAAGACAAAGGCCAATACGATAAAAATGTGAAATAAAAACGTTGTGATCAAGTCAACGCATCAAAATGTATCAATCTACTATAAAAAGAGCTTTCTTATAAATTAAATCATAGAAAGCACTTTGTAAAAAAGTATTAAACAGGCAATTTACAGAAAAAATAGGAAACCCAAAAATTCTAAAGTATGGATATAGACATGAGGCTCTCGATTTCAATTTCTTGAGCAGTTCGGTTAGGGAAAACAATAAAATTAATGATGATTCAGTTATTACTAGATCTAATTCTCTCACTGCACCCCAAAAATAGTATTAGTCGCAAAAATACCGATGATAGTTTGACTTCAGGGAGCCATGTGTTGAGGAACTCTAGATAGTCCGTGCCATCGAAGTTATGGAGGTGCCCATAACTAGCACATCCATCATGAAAATGCATGTGGAATTAACTTATGTGTCATACCCTCAGACTCAAAACTTTTTTTGCCCTTACTTATCACCTAGTAAAATTCTATTCTACTGGTTATTTGTAGTGAGACGGAGTTGGTGCAGTCTGTATTCACCATTAGGTAAGCATGTAGGTAAATCAGGCATGGATGACATCACAGTCACGCCAGTTGCTTACTCAATGTGTGTGCGTCCATGGACCAGCACCAGTCCTTGCGAATCTCTATTTCCACTTCATGTGATGGGTGGCCAATGACGGACAGATAGAGATGGAGCCATGGTAGATATTCACAGTCAAAGTGCTTTTGACAATGCTATAGGATTTATGTTTATTTTTGCCATCTACAAAAAATATTAGCCACAACGAGGTTGGAAATTTTACAAAGGAAAATACTCTATTGTGTGTTACCCATATATACTTGATAACCCTTCATAAAGGTGTTTAATGACCTCTACAGATGCCATGAGCCTCCATCTGGCAACGAGAACAGTTACTAAGTGTAGCCGTGCGGGTGAAGATGTCAGACACGTGAGGTAAAGGAGATAAAAGGAAATTATCGTAGAATATAAGGGAGTGCCAAAGGTCGGATACAACATCTGCTGTGGAGTATAGTCTACAAATTCGAATATAGTCATTTATTTTAGCAAACTTGTGGAATTTCTAATATAAATAATTAGTCTCCAATATGAAAAGCAATAATTAAGACTAGAAAAAGCATTTTACGCACATCTCACATGTTTCCTGACTTGATATGTTTGATGAATTACCAATCATCTGAATTCTTGAGACGCACTAGACAGTATCCATGACCACTTCCCCCTGGCACTATAGATGAAAATAGGTTTGCAATCGTCAAATGCATCTGCTAGAGGATTCGCCTGTACATCTAGAGTCTGATTATATGTCTATGATCAAAAGTTGCTTCATCCTGACGTTGAATTGCTATATACAGTAGTACAATAAGTCCCTGTACCTTTCGTGGAGTTTTACACAATTATCAGGGTAAATGGATCGAGCCAGCCTCTTAAGCTTTCTTCTTCGTGGGTGCTTTTGTGCACCTTTTCAGCTGATTCTTGATTGTGCACTACTAGGCTCATGTGGAAGAAAACACGCCGGTATCTGCTCATCTGCTTGCAAGCACTACAAGTTTGGCCAGCCTGAAATTTCCGTTCTCTGGCATTCGCTTATGGTCAAAACGAGTCTTGGTCGTGCTACTCTTCACCAATATTAGTAAATTGTATCTTACTATGGTACCCCTTATGTGAGTCATCTTGCTTGACCAATTGTGGATACACCATGTGCTTGGGCGTGATCTGTCCTCCTGCACTGCTAAAGGTTTTGCTCCCTTACCTTTCAGCACCTCAAGCTGCCCTATGATTGTATATCTCGTTCTCTTAGCTGCCAACTTGAGCCTTATTGTGCGTTGATCTCTAGTCTCACATATCCAATCTGCCAGTTCGACCCTAAGTGTATGCAATTCTGTCAGGAACAATTGAGCATTCTCATTCTCTTTGCATGGCCTGGTGCTTTGGTGTGGTGCAGCTTATTCTTAGTCTTGATATGGGAAGGTCTTTTTCTAGATAGCCAGTGATTGCTACCATCCTGGCGCTACTCAGATCTTGCGTTTGTGATCCGTTACGTGGCCATCTGTAACCCTTCTCCGAACTAATCAACCTCAGGTCATGACCCAATGGGGTCTGGCAGTTACCACTATTAGTTGGAGCATTACTTCATGGGTTTCCTAAATGATCTCTTGTAACATGAGTGTGTGTGTATTTTTATGGCTAGCACTAGAGTTTTTGCAATCCAATAACAAATTAATCACTTTTTCTGTGATGCTCCCCCAATATTCTGCGCCTTCTCAATGCTCGCCGATCATTTACTTCAGTCGTTCATGCATGTTAAAAGTCTTTGTTTGGGTTTAACTTGCACGCTCACCTGTGTCTGTGTGGAATCTTTTCCTACTGTTTTATCCTGCGATCTGCCATCCTGGAAGATCTCTTCTTGCTGAGTGGAGAATACGTCTCGACGCAACTTCACTTCAACCTGACAAGCTGTCACCATTTTCTCATGCGGGACTGCGTCTCGTTACTCGATCATTTCAGCACCCTGTGCCACCCAAGGTAGTGGCAAGGTGGATGATCTTCTGCTCCAAGAGCAAGTAAGAAATCGTCGAGTCTTCCTCGTTGTTTGTGATGGGGTTGTGATCATACCCTAGTGTGTGTAAGACCCCTTCATCTACAGCCTGAGTTGAAAATTCGTGAGAAGCCAGCCGCGCTGCCTGAAAGTGCATTGAAATAAGTGTTCTAGTTTTGAACAAATCGAATTAAGACCTAACTCAACAAGTAAACCAACATTTCTCAGCAGCAGAAGAGTGATCTGGTATCGAGTGTTATTAAGATATCAAAAGCGCTCTACCTTAGCGATCTCGTCTCAGTAGCATCTGGAAAATTAGTGGAAATCGCATCCTCAAATGATTAAACAAGCTTCTAATTCATTGTTTCTAGTTAAGAAAACATCTAACTTCAAAAAGAAGATCTTTTGACCTTCTTTTACACTTTTTTAGAGGTGCCTTTCGTATAAAAATACTAACATGTAACAAAGGTGAAAGAAAAAGTAAGATTAAGGAGATGAGAACTAAATAATGATATTATCATGAATCACTATATTAACAGGAGAAGGCAATGGCACCTACTCACAGTATCTTTGCCTAGTATGAAATCACCATATTCGGACGGAGGAGGCTTGGTATGTAGTCTCTGCAGTCCAAAGAGTCCATAAAGGCTGCAGGACCACGACTGCAAGCTCGGACGTTCACACTTTCACTTTTCACTTTCATGCGTTGTGGGAAGATGAATGGCAACCTGACCAATGCAGTGTGTTCTGCTGGAGATGAATCCATGGAGGGAGACCATTAAAGGTGGTCACGCTACCATCTCTTGGGGTGCCACAGAGTCCTCCCAGACGATTCTGAGCGACTTTAAGCAGGCCAGCAGTAGATCTATCATGTTACAAAATAACTACCGTCTATTTAACTAGATTATAAGGATGAAATCCAATTGAGTAGACAAATAAATGTATAGTCTTATATCTTGTAGTCATTCTTAAGAGATTGTGATGATCAGCCAGCTTTGTAAGTCATGACTGCTCTTAGTCTAATGTTCTATGGTGTATAAGTCCACGCTAGACTTTTGTAGACTTTGTTAAAATAAAAGAATACATTTTTTAAGATGCATTTCATATTTTCCCGAGGAAATACCACAGAAAAGAGAAAAGAAGACTCTAATTGAGAGAAATTTTCCTCGTGATTTGGGGACACTGAAAATAAATTGATCAATTACGATCTCCATTGCAACCAATATCCTTCCTTCTCTACAAGTTCATATGGAACATATCTAGAGGTATTGCACTATGAATCAGAAAATGTGGAGTCTTTACTAATTTTATCCACGTTATTGCGTATTATTCTAACTGTGTAATCCTCAATTAGACTTCCATTCAAGGTGTATTACAATTAACAGTAATCCGTGCAGCACCTGGTGCTTATAAAGCAGGTATATTTATCAGAATTCCATTCCTTTTACCTCTCCATCTGCTAAGAGAACGAATAGAACATAAATGCATTGCAAGGACTCTAGGTGGCTAATTTCTCAGAAAGTCGAAGTGCTCATGCCTGATCGTCTTAGCTATTGGAGATTCAAACAAAAAAGATTAGAATAGATTAAGCACACAGCCACATTTCTGTGGAGCACAGGCGTGCCATGTGTAAACAGAAGTGCTGACATCACTAGGGGTTTTTATTCATTTTCCATTCTCTCCCATAATGCCTGTTGTTCCAGTGTAAACAGCATGGCGGGAGTGTTATTGGGGAAGACTGACAGACATGGGAGTTAGCTCCAACAGTTGTTCAGAAAATTCCAAAATCCATGGACTAAGTTTCAGGAATACTCTCTAGGATAGGTAATGCCAGGTGGTAACCCAACAATACTGCATGATGAAACCATGATGTACCACACGCATTTGCATTACAACCCGTCGTATGTGATGAGCCATGGCCTGAATATAAAGGAGAAGAATCTCCCAGTCGATGAATTATGCGTCCTTACATAAATGCTAGCACTGCCTCTCTCCATGCTGTAATAGAGAGAACCATTTCTACTACCATTAGATATAACGCGCACTCCTTCCAGAGAAGAAGAGACCTCTTACCTTATCAACTTAGTCTGTGAACACTACGTTCATGGAAATGAAAAACTCTCTAACATTTGATGTAGTTGGGTTGCTAATTTCACCGTCTATAGTTTGCTCGCTGCATCGACTGCTAATCTGTGCGCCCGCAGAGACGGCAAGCCCACCAGGCTCCGTCTTCCCTGATTTTTCCAGAGCTAGCGAGTACTGGTGGTGAGGTGCATCCAATCCGTATACCTACGTTGATTTCATACACTTATCCTTAAATAAATCGCTATTAGAATTCCAATTTTCCTCCACGGGACTGCATTGAGTCGTGTGCATGAAGATGCAGGTAACAACAGTCATGGAGATCTGCGATAATCAGTGCATGATGTAAAGTCCAGTGACACTCAACATAAAGTTTGTAATGTTTCATATGATAAGCAAAATAGCACAAACTCAGAGACTTACATGAGCAAAAGACGAGACTGCAGTTACATATCCAATAGACAATGCATATGGTTAGTTCACACCTGCGTCGATTAGCGTTCCGATTTGCAGTATGAACGATCCGCAGAATCAGACACAAAATATGTTCCATTAAGAAGTATATTAAATGCGAGATTGCATTGAGATATATGTATCCTTCTCAGTTGGACCGATGGACAAAAAGCGTCACCTGAATCAAAACTTAGTGCTGGAAGATGTATTCATTGTGAGCACTTGGATTTAATTGAGTCGCATCAATGACAAGAGATGTGCAACATCGAAAAAGGAGGTATAAGTTTAACGAACTTTTATTTGACCACGATTACATTTTTTTTTCTGAAGTATCCAGGTAACTATTTACAATAAGCTTATTATCTCGTAAAAACTTTTGCAATGTAGGCATAAAAGTCACTAATAGATCACCTCCTCCAAAGAACTTGTAAATAAAGGACATAAACATACAATTATCTGGATTTCAAGAAATGTTTCAACACTAATGGTTTAGTAATAAACCATTAAAATTTTGAAAATTGCTTTTCTAAAAACATTGATTCAGTGAAATGAAAAAATATACCAACTCGAAAAGTCTACGTGATTTATATATATGAATACAAAACGATGTATACATATCATAAATTTGATTAGATAATTAATTATTCATGTATAATGTACAGCTCATAATCTGTGACAAAATCTCATTAGGTTAGAAATATATAACAATACTTTCAACCCAATTATTGAGACCAGTTTATTTTTAGAGAATATCGGAATGTCACAGATTTCGGTAGTTGGTCGACAGTGTGATTACTCTTGGGGAGTCAGTCAAGTCAGATCTCTCTGGGAAAAAAAATTTTTTCCTCTGGATTTGACGTTTCCTATAAAAAGTTGCCTAGTGATGCTAGAGCTGTTGGCAACATGCTCACAGACCTCACCACACACAACACAAATGATACAATAGACTCGGAATTTTTATCAGAGCAACTCAAATTAAGTATAGAACAGAGTGCTTGGCTCCGCTAATGCCCGGGAGCTTTATATTACAAAACAGTCAACTGTAAGGCTTTAGCTATTGGGTATGCCAAGCTTAGAGGCTGCTTTAAGGTTTGCCCTATGTATCATTCCCAGTCTCACTCTCGCCTTCGTCTCTTGGGTGAACCCCTAAAATAGACATACGACTGGCTCACGAGTTGCAGATTGAAAAACAGGTGGCAGCAGCTATGTCCCTGGCAACAGAGTTGGTTGACGAGTTAATCAGGATCTTGTAGCTTTGGAAGCTCTGCATTCTCACCCTCAGGAAGTCTCCTGTCATAGTTCTTTGGCCCAATATGATGGTTGTACTGCTGAGGCACCTCTGGTGCTACAGAGGCTGTTCATCATTTTATATCTGTCGCTGTACTGTGGATCAAGCTGTGACTCAGTGCTAGGAAGCCTTTAGTTCCTGTCCTCAATTTGTCCTCAGAAAAAAGCACTGATCCAGAGACATATATACGTAGTTTAAAATCCTCGCAACTTGCCAGGGCTTTCTCTGTAGCTCAGCTGGGTAAAAGCAACTTAACTGCATGCAGAAGACTCCAGTTTTGATCCTGGTTGGAAGATCCCCTGGAGAAGGTATGAGGCTACCACTCAGTAGACTTACCTGAGAACTCCGTCCGTGGAACAGAGTGTGGTCCGGGAGGCGGCTACAGCCATGAGGTGGCAAAGAGTCAGAACATACTAATAGTGGTCCATAAGCAGTAGCATACGGATATATGATATACGTAGAATTAAGGCAAACAACAAGCGTCAAATCCAAAAGAGCTTAAAACAAAAGCTTCAGTTGAATGGAGGGAGTCTTTGCCTGCTGTTCCAGTGGTTAAAAGAATCTTGCTTTGCAATGCCAGATGATCATGCACTGTTCACGTGACTGATCATGTACTGATCACGTGACTGATCATGCACTGATCACGTGGCTATCATGCTCTGCTAACGTGGCTGATCATGCAATGATCATGTAGCAACCATGTACTGGTCATGTGACTGATCATGCACTGATCACGTAATTGATCCTGCACTGATCACGTGGCTCATCATGCACTAATCACGTGACTGTTCACGCACTGATCACTTGACTGATCATGCAATGATCACGTGGCTATAATGCACTGATCACGTGGCTGATCATACACTGTTCACGTGCCTGGTCATGCACAGATCACGTGACTAACCATGAACTGATCTCGTGGCTATAATTCACTGATCACGTGGATATCATGCACTGATTATGTGCCTGTCATGCACAGATCACGTGATTAATCATGAAGTGATCACGTAGGTATCATGCACTGATCACGTGGCTGATTATACACTGTTCACGTGTCTGATCATGCACGATCACGTGGCTGATCATACACTGGAGCTGACTACTAAGCTGATCATAGCCACTGATCACAGGTGTCTATCAGACAGGTGCATCACGTGGGCTGATCACTGCAATGATCTACGTCAGGCTAGAATTGTGGACTGGTCACATGAACTGATCATTCGCAATGTGTAAGTAATTGATACATGCACTAATCACGGGACTCGATACATAGCCACTGATCACCCTGACTATCATACACTGCTTACGTGGCTGATCATACAATATCAACATAGCTACCCATGTACTGGTACACGTGGCTGATCATGCACTGATACGTAATATGATATCACTGATCACGTGGACTGATCCATACACTGAATCCACGTGACTGATCATAGCCACTGTTCACAGTGACTGATCTTGCAACTGATCACGTAGTATCATGCACTGATCACCTGGCTGATCATGACTTGATAACCGTGACTGAGCATGGACTGATCACATGACTATCATGTAGTGATCACGTGACTTAATGGCGCTGATCATGTGACTGATCATGCGCTGATCATGTTTGCTATCATACACTGATCAATGTGCTCTGGAGGCAATAAACAAAGAGCTGAGTAGGCACGAATCAAACAGTCAGCAGGCAATAATCATGGAACTCAGCTGTGAAGAATCATGCTGCTCAGCTGGCAATAATCAAGCAGCTGAGCAGGTAGGAATTATGCAGCACAGCTGGCAATTGTCAAGCAGATGACAGGCAGGAATTTGTGCAGTTCAGCTGGAAATTGTCAAGCAGATGAGCAGACAGTAGTCACGGCAGCTCAGCAGGCCCTGATCACGTGACTGAGCATTGTAAATGATCACGTGGCTGATCATACACTGATCACGTGATTGATCATGCACTGATCACTTGGATATCATGCACTGATCACGTGGCTGATCCATAACACTGTTCACAGTGTCTGACGCATGCACTGCTCACGTGGCTGATCTACACTAGCTCACGTAACTGATCATGCACTGATCACGTGGCTATCATGCACTGATCACGTGCCCATGCAACTGATCACGTGGCTGACATATCACTTGATCACGTGGCTGATGCACACACTGCTCACAGTAACTGGATCATTGCACTCGATTCAACGTGGGCTATCATGCACTGATCACGTGACTGAACATGCAGTGTTTCACGGGTGGCTGATCACACACCTGTCACGTGACTGATCATGCACTGATCACGTGGCACTCATGCACTGATCACATGGCTGATCATACTCTGCTCACGTAACTGATCATAGCCACACATCACGTGGCTATCATGCACTGCTCACGTGGCTGGTCATGCAATGATCACGTAGATACCTTTTACTGGTCACGTGACTGATCATGCACAGATCACGTAAATGATCATGCACTGTTCACGTGACTGATCATGTACTGATCACGTGACTGATCATGCACTGATCACGTGGCTATCATGCTCTGCTAACGTGGCTGATCATGCAATGATCATGTAGCAACCATGTACTGGTCATGTGACTGATCATGCACTGATCACGTAATTGATCCTGCACTGATCACGTGGCTCATCATGCACTAATCACGTGACTGTTCACGCACTGATCACTTGACTGATCATGCAATGATCACGTGGCTATAATGCACTGATCACGTGGCTGATCATACACTGTTCACGTGCCTGGTCATGCACAGATCACGTGACTAACCATGAACTGATCTCGTGGCTATAATTCACTGATCACGTGGATATCATGCACTGATTATGTGCCTGTCATGCACAGATCACGTGATTAATCATGAAGTGATCACGTAGGTATCATGCACTGATCACGTGGCTGATTATACACTGTTCACGTGTCTGATCATGCACTGATCACGTGGCTGATCATACACTGCTCACGTAGCTGATCATGCACTGATCACGTGTCTATCATGCAGTGCTCACGTGGCTGATCCTGCAATGATCACGTAGCTAAAATGTACTGGTCACATGACTGATCATGCAATGGTAACGTAATTGATCATGCACTAATCACGGGACTGATCATGCACTGATCACCTGACTATCATACACTGCTTACGTGGCTGATCATACAATGATCACATAGCTACCATGTACTGGTCACGTGACTGATCATGCACTGATCACGTAATTGATCATGCACTGATCACCTGGCTGATCATACACTGATCACGTGACTGATCATGCACTGTTCACGTGACTGATCTTGCACTGATCACGTAGCTATCATGCACTGATCACCTGGCTGATCATGCACTGATACCGTGACTGAGCATGGACTGATCACATGACTATCATGTAGTGATCACGTGACTTAATGGCGCTGATCATGTGACTGATCATGCGCTGATCATGTTTGCTATCATACACTGATCATGTGCCTCTGGAGGCAATAAACAAAGAGCTGAGTAGGCACGAATCAAACAGTCAGCAGGCAATAATCATGGAACTCAGCTGTGAAGAATCATGCTGCTCAGCTGGCAATAATCAAGCAGCTGAGCAGGTAGGAATTACGCAGCACAGCTGGCAATTGTCAAGCAGATGACAGGCAGGAATTGTGCAGCTCAGCTGGAAATTGTCAAGCAGATGAGCAGACAGTAGTCACGCAGCTCAGCAGGCCCTGATCACGTGACTGAGCATGTAATGATCACGTGGCTGATCATACACTGATCACGTGATTGATCATGCACTGATCACTTGGATATCATGCACTGATCACGTGGCTGATCATACACTGTTCACGTGTCTGACCATGCACTGCTCACGTGGCTGATCATACACTGCTCACGTAACTGATCATGCACTGATCACGTGGCTATCATGCACTGATCACGTGGCTATCATGCACTGATCACGTGGCTGAACATTCACTGATCACGTGGCGATCCACTGCCCGTAACTGATCCCTGATCACGCTGGCTACATGGCACTGATCACGTGGCTATCATGCACTGATCACGTGGCTAGAACATTCACTGATCACGTGGCTGATCAGCACACTGCTCACGTAACTGATCATGCCACTGATCACGTGGCTATCATGCCACTGATCACGTGACTGAACATGCAGTGTTCACGGTGGCTGATCACACACCTGTCACGTGACTGATCATGCACTGATCACGTGGCACTCATGCACTGATCACATGGCTGATTCATACTCTGCTCACGTAACTGATCATGCACACATCACGTGGCTATCATGCACTGCTCACGTGGCTGGTCATGCAATGATCACGTAGATACCTTTTACTGGTCACGTGACTGATCATGCACAGATCACGTAAATGATCATGCACTGTTCACGTGACTGATCATGTACTGATCACGTGACTGATCATGCACTGATCACGTGGCTATCATGCTCTGCTAACGTGGCTGATCATGCAATGATCATGTAGCAACCATGTACTGGTCATGTGACTGATCATGCACTGATCACGTAATTGATCCTGCACTGATCACGTGGCTCATCATGCACTAATCACGTGACTGTTCACGCACTGATCACTTGACTGATCATGCAATGATCACGTGGCTATAATGCACTGATCACGTGGCTGATCATACACTGTTCACGTGCCTGGTCATGCACAGATCACGTGACTAACCATGAACTGATCTCGTGGCTATAATTCACTGATCACGTGGATATCATGCACTGATTATGTGCCTGTCATGCACAGATCACGTGATTAATCATGAAGTGATCACGTAGGTATCATGCACTGATCACGTGGCTGATTATACACTGTTCACGTGTCTGATCATGCACTGATCACGTGGCTGATCATACACTGCTCACGTAGCTGATCATGCACTGATCACGTGTCTATCATGCAGTGCTCACGTGGCTGATCCTGCAATGATCACGTAGCTAAAATGTACTGGTCACATGACTGATCATGCAATGGTAACGTAATTGATCATGCACTAATCACGGGACTGATCATGCACTGATCACCTGACTATCATACACTGCTTACGTGGCTGATCATACAATGATCACATAGCTACCATGTACTGGTCACGTGACTGATCATGCACTGATCACGTAATTGATCATGCACTGATCACCTGGCTGATCATACACTGATCACGTGACTGATCATGCACTGTTCACGTGACTGATCTTGCACTGATCACGTAGCTATCATGCACTGATCACCTGGCTGATCATGCACTGATACCGTGACTGAGCATGGACTGATCACATGACTATCATGTAGTGATCACGTGACTTAATGGCGCTGATCATGTGACTGATCATGCGCTGATCATGTTTGCTATCATACACTGATCATGTGCCTCTGGAGGCAATAAACAAAGAGCTGAGTAGGCACGAATCAAACAGTCAGCAGGCAATAATCATGGAACTCAGCTGTGAAGAATCATGCTGCTCAGCTGGCAATAATCAAGCAGCTGAGCAGGTAGGAATTACGCAGCACAGCTGGCAATTGTCAAGCAGATGACAGGCAGGAATTGTGCAGCTCAGCTGGAAATTGTCAAGCAGATGAGCAGACAGTAGTCACGCAGCTCAGCAGGCCCTGATCACGTGACTGAGCATGTAATGATCACGTGGCTGATCATACACTGATCACGTGATTGATCATGCACTGATCACTTGGATATCATGCACTGATCACGTGGCTGATCATACACTGTTCACGTGTCTGACCATGCACTGCTCACGTGGCTGATCATACACTGCTCACGTAACTGATCATGCACTGATCACGTGGCTATCATGCACTGATCACGTGGCTATCATGCACTGATCACGTGGCTGAACATTCACTGATCACGTGGCTGATCACACACTGCTCACGTAACTGATCATGCACTGATCACGTGGCTATCATGCACTGATCACGTGGCTGAACATTCACTGATCACGTGGCTGATCACACACTGCTCACGTAACTGATCATGCACTGATCACGTGGCTATCATGCACTGATCACGTGGCTATCATGCACTGATCACGTGGCTGAACATTCACTGATCACGTGGCTGATCACACACTGCTCACGTAACTGATCATGCACTGATCACGTGGCTATCATGCACTGATCACGTGACTGAACATGCAGTGTTCACGTGGCTGATCACACACCTGTCACGTGACTGATCATGCACTGATCACGTGGCACTCATGCACTGATCACATGGCTGATCATACTCTGCTCACGTAACTGATCATGCACACATCACGTGGCTATCATGCACTGCTCACGTGGCTGGTCATGCAATGATCACGTAGATACCTTTTACTGGTCACGTGACTGATCATGCACAGATCACGTAAATGATCATGCACTGTTCACGTGACTGATCATGTACTGATCACGTGACTGATCATGCACTGATCACGTGGCTATCATGCTCTGCTAACGTGGCTGATCATGCAATGATCATGTAGCAACCATGTACTGGTCATGTGACTGATCATGCACTGATCACGTAATTGATCCTGCACTGATCACGTGGCTCATCATGCACTAATCACGTGACTGTTCACGCACTGATCACTTGACTGATCATGCAATGATCACGTGGCTATAATGCACTGATCACGTGGCTGATCATACACTGTTCACGTGCCTGGTCATGCACAGATCACGTGACTAACCATGAACTGATCTCGTGGCTATAATTCACTGATCACGTGGATATCATGCACTGATTATGTGCCTGTCATGCACAGATCACGTGATTAATCATGAAGTGATCACGTAGGTATCATGCACTGATCACGTGGCTGATTATACACTGTTCACGTGTCTGATCATGCACTGATCACGTGGCTGATCATACACTGCTCACGTAGCTGATCATGCACTGATCACGTGTCTATCATGCAGTGCTCACGTGGCTGATCCTGCAATGATCACGTAGCTAAAATGTACTGGTCACATGACTGATCATGCAATGGTAACGTAATTGATCATGCACTAATCACGGGACTGATCATGCACTGATCACCTGACTATCATACACTGCTTACGTGGCTGATCATACAATGATCACATAGCTACCATGTACTGGTCACGTGACTGATCATGCACTGATCACGTAATTGATCATGCACTGATCACCTGGCTGATCATACACTGATCACGTGACTGATCATGCACTGTTCACGTGACTGATCTTGCACTGATCACGTAGCTATCATGCACTGATCACCTGGCTGATCATGCACTGATACCGTGACTGAGCATGGACTGATCACATGACTATCATGTAGTGATCACGTGACTTAATGGCGCTGATCATGTGACTGATCATGCGCTGATCATGTTTGCTATCATACACTGATCATGTGCCTCTGGAGGCAATAAACAAAGAGCTGAGTAGGCACGAATCAAACAGTCAGCAGGCAATAATCATGGAACTCAGCTGTGAAGAATCATGCTGCTCAGCTGGCAATAATCAAGCAGCTGAGCAGGTAGGAATTACGCAGCACAGCTGGCAATTGTCAAGCAGATGACAGGCAGGAATTGTGCAGCTCAGCTGGAAATTGTCAAGCAGATGAGCAGACAGTAGTCACGCAGCTCAGCAGGCCCTGATCACGTGACTGAGCATGTAATGATCACGTGGCTGATCATACACTGATCACGTGATTGATCATGCACTGATCACTTGGATATCATGCACTGATCACGTGGCTGATCATACACTGTTCACGTGTCTGACCATGCACTGCTCACGTGGCTGATCATACACTGCTCACGTAACTGATCATGCACTGATCACGTGGCTATCATGCACTGATCACGTGGCTATCATGCACTGATCACGTGGCTGAACATTCACTGATCACGTGGCAGATCACACACTGCTCACGTAACTGATCATGGCACTGATCACGTGGCTGAACATGCAATGTTCACGTGGCTGATCACACACCGTCACGTGACTGATCATGCACTGATCACGTGGCTGAACATTCACTGATCACGTGGCTGATCACACACTGCTCACGTAACTGATCATGCACGGATCACGTGGCACTCATGCACTGATCACATGGCTGATCATATTCTGCTCACGTAACTGATCATGCACACATCACGTGGCTATCATTCACTGATCACGTGACTGAACATGCAATGTTCACGTGGCTGATCACACACCTGTCACGTGACTGATCATGCACTGATCACGTGGCACTCATGCACTGATCACATGGCTGATCATACTCTGCTCACGTAACTGATCATGCACACATCACGTGGCTATCATGCACTGCTCACGTGGCTGGTCATGCAATGATCACGTAGATACCTTTTACTGGTCACGTGACTGATCATGCACAGATCACGTAAATGATCATGCACTGTTCACGTGACTGATCATGTACTGATCACGTGACTGATCATGCACTGATCACGTGGCTATCATGCTCTGCTAACGTGGCTGATCATGCAATGATCATGTAGCAACCATGTACTGGTCATGTGACTGATCATGCACTGATCACGTAATTGATCCTGCACTGATCACGTGGCTCATCATGCACTAATCACGTGACTGTTCACGCACTGATCACTTGACTGATCATGCAATGATCACGTGGCTATAATGCACTGATCACGTGGCTGATCATACACTGTTCACGTGCCTGGTCATGCACAGATCACGTGACTAACCATGAACTGATCTCGTGGCTATAATTCACTGATCACGTGGATATCATGCACTGATTATGTGCCTGTCATGCACAGATCACGTGATTAATCATGAAGTGATCACGTAGGTATCATGCACTGATCACGTGGCTGATTATACACTGTTCACGTGTCTGATCATGCACTGATCACGTGGCTGATCATACACTGCTCACGTAGCTGATCATGCACTGATCACGTGTCTATCATGCAGTGCTCACGTGGCTGATCCTGCAATGATCACGTAGCTAAAATGTACTGGTCACATGACTGATCATGCAATGGTAACGTAATTGATCATGCACTAATCACGGGACTGATCATGCACTGATCACCTGACTATCATACACTGCTTACGTGGCTGATCATACAATGATCACATAGCTACCATGTACTGGTCACGTGACTGATCATGCACTGATCACGTAATTGATCATGCACTGATCACCTGGCTGATCATACACTGATCACGTGACTGATCATGCACTGTTCACGTGACTGATCTTGCACTGATCACGTAGCTATCATGCACTGATCACCTGGCTGATCATGCACTGATACCGTGACTGAGCATGGACTGATCACATGACTATCATGTAGTGATCACGTGACTTAATGGCGCTGATCATGTGACTGATCATGCGCTGATCATGTTTGCTATCATACACTGATCATGTGCCTCTGGAGGCAATAAACAAAGAGCTGAGTAGGCACGAATCAAACAGTCAGCAGGCAATAATCATGGAACTCAGCTGTGAAGAATCATGCTGCTCAGCTGGCAATAATCAAGCAGCTGAGCAGGTAGGAATTACGCAGCACAGCTGGCAATTGTCAAGCAGATGACAGGCAGGAATTGTGCAGCTCAGCTGGAAATTGTCAAGCAGATGAGCAGACAGTAGTCACGCAGCTCAGCAGGCCCTGATCACGTGACTGAGCATGTAATGATCACGTGGCTGATCATACACTGATCACGTGATTGATCATGCACTGATCACTTGGATATCATGCACTGATCACGTGGCTGATCATACACTGTTCACGTGTCTGACCATGCACTGCTCACGTGGCTGATCATACCCTGCTCACGTAACTGATCATGCACTGATCACGTGGCTATCATGCACTGATCACGTGGCTGAACATTCACTGATCACATGGCTGATCACACACTGCTCACGTAACTGATCATGCACTGATCACGTGGCTATCATGCACTGATCACGTGGCTGAACATTCACTGATCACGTGGCTGATCACACACTGCTCACGTAACTGATCATGCACTGATCACGTGGCTATCATGCACTGATCACGTGGATGAACATGCAGTGTTCACGTGGCTGATCACACACCTGTCACGTGACTGATCATGCACTGATCACGTGGCACTCATGCACTGATCACATGGCTGATCATACTCTGCTCACGTAACTGATCATGCACACATCACGTGGCTATCATGCACTGCTCACGTGGCTGGTCATGCAATGATCACGTAGATACCTTTTACTGGTCACGTGACTGATCATGCACAGATCACGTAAATGATCATGCACTGTTCACGTGACTGATCATGTACTGATCACGTGACTGATCATGCACTGATCACGTGGCTATCATGCTCTGCTAACGTGGCTGATCATGCAATGATCATGTAGCAACCATGTACTGGTCATGTGACTGATCATGCACTGATCACGTAATTGATCCTGCACTGATCACGTGGCTCATCATGCACTAATCACGTGACTGTTCACGCACTGATCACTTGACTGATCATGCAATGATCACGTGGCTATAATGCACTGATCACGTGGCTGATCATACACTGTTCACGTGCCTGGTCATGCACAGATCACGTGACTAACCATGAACTGATCTCGTGGCTATAATTCACTGATCACGTGGATATCATGCACTGATTATGTGCCTGTCATGCACAGATCACGTGATTAATCATGAAGTGATCACGTAGGTATCATGCACTGATCACGTGGCTGATTATACACTGTTCACGTGTCTGATCATGCACTGATCACGTGGCTGATCATACACTGCTCACGTAGCTGATCATGCACTGATCACGTGTCTATCATGCAGTGCTCACGTGGCTGATCCTGCAATGATCACGTAGCTAAAATGTACTGGTCACATGACTGATCATGCAATGGTAACGTAATTGATCATGCACTAATCACGGGACTGATCATGCACTGATCACCTGACTATCATACACTGCTTACGTGGCTGATCATACAATGATCACATAGCTACCATGTACTGGTCACGTGACTGATCATGCACTGATCACGTAATTGATCATGCACTGATCACCTGGCTGATCATACACTGATCACGTGACTGATCATGCACTGTTCACGTGACTGATCTTGCACTGATCACGTAGCTATCATGCACTGATCACCTGGCTGATCATGCACTGATACCGTGACTGAGCATGGACTGATCACATGACTATCATGTAGTGATCACGTGACTTAATGGCGCTGATCATGTGACTGATCATGCGCTGATCATGTTTGCTATCATACACTGATCATGTGCCTCTGGAGGCAATAAACAAAGAGCTGAGTAGGCACGAATCAAACAGTCAGCAGGCAATAATCATGGAACTCAGCTGTGAAGAATCATGCTGCTCAGCTGGCAATAATCAAGCAGCTGAGCAGGTAGGAATTACGCAGCACAGCTGGCAATTGTCAAGCAGATGACAGGCAGGAATTGTGCAGTTCAGCTGGAAATTGTCAAGCAGATGAGCAGACAGTAGTCACGCAGCTCAGCAGGCCCTGATCACGTGACTGAGCATGTAATGATCACGTGGCTGATCATACACTGATCACGTGATTGATCATGCACTGATCACTTGGATATCATGCACTGATCACGTGGCTGATCATACACTGTTCACGTGTCTGACCATGCACTGCTCACGTGGCTGATCATACACTGCTCACGTAACTGATCATGCACTGATCACGTGGCTATCATGCACTGATCACGTGACTGAACATGCAATGTTCACGTGGCTGATCACACACCTGTCACGTGACTGATCATGCACTGATCACGTGGCACTCATGCACTGATCACATGGCTGATCATACTCTGCTCACGTAACTGATCATGCACACATCACGTGGCTATCATGCACTGCTCACGTGGCTGGTCATGCAATGATCACGTAGATACCTTTTACTGGTCACGTGACTGATCATGCACAGATCACGTAAATGATCATGCACTGTTCACGTGACTGATCATGTACTGATCACGTGACTGATCATGCACTGATCACGTGGCTATCATGCTCTGCTAACGTGGCTGATCATGCAATGATCATGTAGCAACCATGTACTGGTCATGTGACTGATCATGCACTGATCACGTAATTGATCCTGCACTGATCACGTGGCTCATCATGCACTAATCACGTGACTGTTCACGCACTGATCACTTGACTGATCATGCAATGATCACGTGGCTATAATGCACTGATCACGTGGCTGATCATACACTGTTCACGTGCCTGGTCATGCACAGATCACGTGACTAACCATGAACTGATCTCGTGGCTATAATTCACTGATCACGTGGATATCATGCACTGATTATGTGCCTGTCATGCACAGATCACGTGATTAATCATGAAGTGATCACGTAGGTATCATGCACTGATCACGTGGCTGATTATACACTGTTCACGTGTCTGATCATGCACTGATCACGTGGCTGATCATACACTGCTCACGTAGCTGATCATGCACTGATCACGTGTCTATCATGCAGTGCTCACGTGGCTGATCCTGCAATGATCACGTAGCTAAAATGTACTGGTCACATGACTGATCATGCAATGGTAACGTAATTGATCATGCACTAATCACGGGACTGATCATGCACTGATCACCTGACTATCATACACTGCTTACGTGGCTGATCATACAATGATCACATAGCTACCATGTACTGGTCACGTGACTGATCATGCACTGATCACGTAATTGATCATGCACTGATCACCTGGCTGATCATACACTGATCACGTGACTGATCATGCACTGTTCACGTGACTGATCTTGCACTGATCACGTAGCTATCATGCACTGATCACCTGGCTGATCATGCACTGATACCGTGACTGAGCATGGACTGATCACATGACTATCATGTAGTGATCACGTGACTTAATGGCGCTGATCATGTGACTGATCATGCGCTGATCATGTTTGCTATCATACACTGATCATGTGCCTCTGGAGGCAATAAACAAAGAGCTGAGTAGGCACGAATCAAACAGTCAGCAGGCAATAATCATGGAACTCAGCTGTGAAGAATCATGCTGCTCAGCTGGCAATAATCAAGCAGCTGAGCAGGTAGGAATTACGCAGCACAGCTGGCAATTGTCAAGCAGATGACAGGCAGGAATTGTGCAGCTCAGCTGGAAATTGTCAAGCAGATGAGCAGACAGTAGTCACGCAGCTCAGCAGGCCCTGATCACGTGACTGAGCATGTAATGATCACGTGGCTGATCATACACTGATCACGTGATTGATCATGCACTGATCACTTGGATATCATGCACTGATCACGTGGCTGATCATACACTGTTCACGTGTCTGACCATGCACTGCTCACGTGGCTGATCATACACTGCTCACGTAACTGATCATGCACTGATCACGTGGCTATCATGCACTGATCACGTGGCTGAACATTCACTGATCACGTGGCTGATCACACACTGCTCACGTAACTGATCATGCACTGATCACGTGGCTATCATGCACTGATCACGTGGCTGAACATTCACTGATCACGTGGCTGATCACACACTGCTCACGTAACTGATCATGCACTGATCACGTGGCTATCATGCACTGATCACGTGGCTATCATGCACTGATCACGTGGCTGAACATTCACTGATCACGTGGCTGATCACACACTGCTCACGTAACTGATCATGCACTGATCACGTGGCTATCATGCACTGATCACGTGACTGAACATGCAGTGTTCACGTGGCTGATCACACACCTGTCACGTGACTGATCATGCACTGATCACGTGGCACTCATGCACTGATCACATGGCTGATCATACTCTGCTCACGTAACTGATCATGCACACATCACGTGGCTATCATGCACTGCTCACGTGGCTGGTCATGCAATGATCACGTAGATACCTTTTACTGGTCACGTGACTGATCATGCACAGATCACGTAAATGATCATGCACTGTTCACGTGACTGATCATGTACTGATCACGTGACTGATCATGCACTGATCACGTGGCTATCATGCTCTGCTAACGTGGCTGATCATGCAATGATCATGTAGCAACCATGTACTGGTCATGTGACTGATCATGCACTGATCACGTAATTGATCCTGCACTGATCACGTGGCTCATCATGCACTAATCACGTGACTGTTCACGCACTGATCACTTGACTGATCATGCAATGATCACGTGGCTATAATGCACTGATCACGTGGCTGATCATACACTGTTCACGTGCCTGGTCATGCACAGATCACGTGACTAACCATGAACTGATCTCGTGGCTATAATTCACTGATCACGTGGATATCATGCACTGATTATGTGCCTGTCATGCACAGATCACGTGATTAATCATGAAGTGATCACGTAGGTATCATGCACTGATCACGTGGCTGATTATACACTGTTCACGTGTCTGATCATGCACTGATCACGTGGCTGATCATACACTGCTCACGTAGCTGATCATGCACTGATCACGTGTCTATCATGCAGTGCTCACGTGGCTGATCCTGCAATGATCACGTAGCTAAAATGTACTGGTCACATGACTGATCATGCAATGGTAACGTAATTGATCATGCACTAATCACGGGACTGATCATGCACTGATCACCTGACTATCATACACTGCTTACGTGGCTGATCATACAATGATCACATAGCTACCATGTACTGGTCACGTGACTGATCATGCACTGATCACGTAATTGATCATGCACTGATCACCTGGCTGATCATACACTGATCACGTGACTGATCATGCACTGTTCACGTGACTGATCTTGCACTGATCACGTAGCTATCATGCACTGATCACCTGGCTGATCATGCACTGATACCGTGACTGAGCATGGACTGATCACATGACTATCATGTAGTGATCACGTGACTTAATGGCGCTGATCATGTGACTGATCATGCGCTGATCATGTTTGCTATCATACACTGATCATGTGCCTCTGGAGGCAATAAACAAAGAGCTGAGTAGGCACGAATCAAACAGTCAGCAGGCAATAATCATGGAACTCAGCTGTGAAGAATCATGCTGCTCAGCTGGCAATAATCAAGCAGCTGAGCAGGTAGGAATTACGCAGCACAGCTGGCAATTGTCAAGCAGATGACAGGCAGGAATTGTGCAGCTCAGCTGGAAATTGTCAAGCAGATGAGCAGACAGTAGTCACGCAGCTCAGCAGGCCCTGATCACGTGACTGAGCATGTAATGATCACGTGGCTGATCATACACTGATCACGTGATTGATCATGCACTGATCACTTGGATATCATGCACTGATCACGTGGCTGATCATACACTGTTCACGTGTCTGACCATGCACTGCTCACGTGGCTGATCATACACTGCTCACGTAACTGATCATGCACTGATCACGTGGCTATCATGCACTGATCACGTGGCTATCATGCACTGATCACGTGGCTGAACATTCACTGATCACGTGGCAGATCACACACTGCTCACGTAACTGATCATGCACTGATCACGTGGCTGAACATGCAATGTTCACGTGGCTGATCACACACCTGTCACGTGACTGATCATGCACTGATCACGTGGCTGAACATTCACTGATCACGTGGCTGATCACACACTGCTCACGTAACTGATCATGCACGGATCACGTGGCACTCATGCACTGATCACATGGCTGATCATATTCTGCTCACGTAACTGATCATGCACACATCACGTGGCTATCATTCACTGATCACGTGACTGAACATGCAATGTTCACGTGGCTGATCACACACCTGTCACGTGACTGATCATGCACTGATCACGTGGCACTCATGCACTGATCACATGGCTGATCATACTCTGCTCACGTAACTGATCATGCACACATCACGTGGCTATCATGCACTGCTCACGTGGCTGGTCATGCAATGATCACGTAGATACCTTTTACTGGTCACGTGACTGATCATGCACAGATCACGTAAATGATCATGCACTGTTCACGTGACTGATCATGTACTGATCACGTGACTGATCATGCACTGATCACGTGGCTATCATGCTCTGCTAACGTGGCTGATCATGCAATGATCATGTAGCAACCATGTACTGGTCATGTGACTGATCATGCACTGATCACGTAATTGATCCTGCACTGATCACGTGGCTCATCATGCACTAATCACGTGACTGTTCACGCACTGATCACTTGACTGATCATGCAATGATCACGTGGCTATAATGCACTGATCACGTGGCTGATCATACACTGTTCACGTGCCTGGTCATGCACAGATCACGTGACTAACCATGAACTGATCTCGTGGCTATAATTCACTGATCACGTGGATATCATGCACTGATTATGTGCCTGTCATGCACAGATCACGTGATTAATCATGAAGTGATCACGTAGGTATCATGCACTGATCACGTGGCTGATTATACACTGTTCACGTGTCTGATCATGCACTGATCACGTGGCTGATCATACACTGCTCACGTAGCTGATCATGCACTGATCACGTGTCTATCATGCAGTGCTCACGTGGCTGATCCTGCAATGATCACGTAGCTAAAATGTACTGGTCACATGACTGATCATGCAATGGTAACGTAATTGATCATGCACTAATCACGGGACTGATCATGCACTGATCACCTGACTATCATACACTGCTTACGTGGCTGATCATACAATGATCACATAGCTACCATGTACTGGTCACGTGACTGATCATGCACTGATCACGTAATTGATCATGCACTGATCACCTGGCTGATCATACACTGATCACGTGACTGATCATGCACTGTTCACGTGACTGATCTTGCACTGATCACGTAGCTATCATGCACTGATCACCTGGCTGATCATGCACTGATACCGTGACTGAGCATGGACTGATCACATGACTATCATGTAGTGATCACGTGACTTAATGGCGCTGATCATGTGACTGATCATGCGCTGATCATGTTTGCTATCATACACTGATCATGTGCCTCTGGAGGCAATAAACAAAGAGCTGAGTAGGCACGAATCAAACAGTCAGCAGGCAATAATCATGGAACTCAGCTGTGAAGAATCATGCTGCTCAGCTGGCAATAATCAAGCAGCTGAGCAGGTAGGAATTACGCAGCACAGCTGGCAATTGTCAAGCAGATGACAGGCAGGAATTGTGCAGCTCAGCTGGAAATTGTCAAGCAGATGAGCAGACAGTAGTCACGCAGCTCAGCAGGCCCTGATCACGTGACTGAGCATGTAATGATCACGTGGCTGATCATACACTGATCACGTGATTGATCATGCACTGATCACTTGGATATCATGCACTGATCACGTGGCTGATCATACACTGTTCACGTGTCTGACCATGCACTGCTCACGTGGCTGATCATACACTGCTCACGTAACTGATCATGCACTGATCACGTGGCTATCATGCACTGATCACGTGGCTATCATGCACTGATCACGTGGCTGAACATTCACTGATCACGTGGCAGATCACACACTGCTCACGTAACTGATCATGCACTGATCACGTGGCTGAACATGCAATGTTCACGTGGCTGATCACACACCTGTCACGTGACTGATCATGCACTGATCACGTGGCTGAACATTCACTGATCACGTGGCTGATCACACACTGCTCACGTAACTGATCATGCACGGATCACGTGGCACTCATGCACTGATCACATGGCTGATCATATTCTGCTCACGTAACTGATCATGCACACATCACGTGGCTATCATTCACTGATCACGTGACTGAACATGCAATGTTCACGTGGCTGATCACACACCTGTCACGTGACTGATCATGCACTGATCACGTGGCACTCATGCACTGATCACATGGCTGATCATACTCTGCTCACGTAACTGATCATGCACACATCACGTGGCTATCATGCACTGCTCACGTGGCTGGTCATGCAATGATCACGTAGATACCTTTTACTGGTCACGTGACTGATCATGCACAGATCACGTAAATGATCATGCACTGTTCACGTGACTGATCATGTACTGATCACGTGACTGATCATGCACTGATCACGTGGCTATCATGCTCTGCTAACGTGGCTGATCATGCAATGATCATGTAGCAACCATGTACTGGTCATGTGACTGATCATGCACTGATCACGTAATTGATCCTGCACTGATCACGTGGCTCATCATGCACTAATCACGTGACTGTTCACGCACTGATCACTTGACTGATCATGCAATGATCACGTGGCTATAATGCACTGATCACGTGGCTGATCATACACTGTTCACGTGCCTGGTCATGCACAGATCACGTGACTAACCATGAACTGATCTCGTGGCTATAATTCACTGATCACGTGGATATCATGCACTGATTATGTGCCTGTCATGCACAGATCACGTGATTAATCATGAAGTGATCACGTAGGTATCATGCACTGATCACGTGGCTGATTATACACTGTTCACGTGTCTGATCATGCACTGATCACGTGGCTGATCATACACTGCTCACGTAGCTGATCATGCACTGATCACGTGTCTATCATGCAGTGCTCACGTGGCTGATCCTGCAATGATCACGTAGCTAAAATGTACTGGTCACATGACTGATCATGCAATGGTAACGTAATTGATCATGCACTAATCACGGGACTGATCATGCACTGATCACCTGACTATCATACACTGCTTACGTGGCTGATCATACAATGATCACATAGCTACCATGTACTGGTCACGTGACTGATCATGCACTGATCACGTAATTGATCATGCACTGATCACCTGGCTGATCATACACTGATCACGTGACTGATCATGCACTGTTCACGTGACTGATCTTGCACTGATCACGTAGCTATCATGCACTGATCACCTGGCTGATCATGCACTGATACCGTGACTGAGCATGGACTGATCACATGACTATCATGTAGTGATCACGTGACTTAATGGCGCTGATCATGTGACTGATCATGCGCTGATCATGTTTGCTATCATACACTGATCATGTGCCTCTGGAGGCAATAAACAAAGAGCTGAGTAGGCACGAATCAAACAGTCAGCAGGCAATAATCATGGAACTCAGCTGTGAAGAATCATGCTGCTCAGCTGGCAATAATCAAGCAGCTGAGCAGGTAGGAATTACGCAGCACAGCTGGCAATTGTCAAGCAGATGACAGGCAGGAATTGTGCAGCTCAGCTGGAAATTGTCAAGCAGATGAGCAGACAGTAGTCACGCAGCTCAGCAGGCCCTGATCACGTGACTGAGCATGTAATGATCACGTGGCTGATCATACACTGATCACGTGATTGATCATGCACTGATCACTTGGATATCATGCACTGATCACGTGGCTGATCATACACTGTTCACGTGTCTGACCATGCACTGCTCACGTGGCTGATCATACCCTGCTCACGTAACTGATCATGCACTGATCACGTGGCTATCATGCACTGATCACGTGGCTATCATGCACTGATCACGTGGCTGAACATTCACTGATCACGTGGCAGATCACACACTGCTCACGTAACTGATCATGCACTGATCACGTGGCTGAACATGCAATGTTCACGTGGCTGATCACACACCTGTCACGTGACTGATCATGCACTGATCACGTGGCTGAACATTCACTGATCACGTGGCTGATCACACACTGCTCACGTAACTGATCATGCACGGATCACGTGGCACTCATGCACTGATCACATGGCTGATCATACTCTGCTCACGTAACTGATCATGCACACATCACGTGGCTATCATTCACTGATCACGTGACTGAACATGCAATGTTCACGTGGCTGATCACACACCTGTCACGTGACTGATCATGCACTGATCACGTGGCACTCATGCACTGATCACATGGCTGATCATACTCTGCTCACGTAACTGATCATGCACACATCACGTGGCTATCATGCACTGCTCACGTGGCTGGTCATGCAATGATCACGTAGATACCTTTTACTGGTCACGTGACTGATCATGCACAGATCACGTAAATGATCATGCACTGTTCACGTGACTGATCATGTACTGATCACGTGACTGATCATGCACTGATCACGTGGCTATCATGCTCTGCTAACGTGGCTGATCATGCAATGATCATGTAGCAACCATGTACTGGTCATGTGACTGATCATGCACTGATCACGTAATTGATCCTGCACTGATCACGTGGCTCATCATGCACTAATCACGTGACTGTTCACGCACTGATCACTTGACTGATCATGCAATGATCACGTGGCTATAATGCACTGATCACGTGGCTGATCATACACTGTTCACGTGCCTGGTCATGCACAGATCACGTGACTAACCATGAACTGATCTCGTGGCTATAATTCACTGATCACGTGGATATCATGCACTGATTATGTGCCTGTCATGCACAGATCACGTGATTAATCATGAAGTGATCACGTAGGTATCATGCACTGATCACGTGGCTGATTATACACTGTTCACGTGTCTGATCATGCACTGATCACGTGGCTGATCATACACTGCTCACGTAGCTGATCATGCACTGATCACGTGTCTATCATGCAGTGCTCACGTGGCTGATCCTGCAATGATCACGTAGCTAAAATGTACTGGTCACATGACTGATCATGCAATGGTAACGTAATTGATCATGCACTAATCACGGGACTGATCATGCACTGATCACCTGACTATCATACACTGCTTACGTGGCTGATCATACAATGATCACATAGCTACCATGTACTGGTCACGTGACTGATCATGCACTGATCACGTAATTGATCATGCACTGATCACCTGGCTGATCATACACTGATCACGTGACTGATCATGCACTGTTCACGTGACTGATCTTGCACTGATCACGTAGCTATCATGCACTGATCACCTGGCTGATCATGCACTGATACCGTGACTGAGCATGGACTGATCACATGACTATCATGTAGTGATCACGTGACTTAATGGCGCTGATCATGTGACTGATCATGCGCTGATCATGTTTGCTATCATACACTGATCATGTGCCTCTGGAGGCAATAAACAAAGAGCTGAGTAGGCACGAATCAAACAGTCAGCAGGCAATAATCATGGAACTCAGCTGTGAAGAATCATGCTGCTCAGCTGGCAATAATCAAGCAGCTGAGCAGGTAGGAATTACGCAGCACAGCTGGCAATTGTCAAGCAGATGACAGGCAGGAATTGTGCAGCTCAGCTGGAAATTGTCAAGCAGATGAGCAGACAGTAGTCACGCAGCTCAGCAGGCCCTGATCACGTGACTGAGCATGTAATGATCACGTGGCTGATCATACACTGATCACGTGATTGATCATGCACTGATCACTTGGATATCATGCACTGATCACGTGGCTGATCATACACTGTTCACGTGTCTGACCATGCACTGCTCACGTGGCCTGATCATACCCTGCTCACGTAACTGATCATGCACTGATCACGTGGCTATCATGCACTGATCACGTGGCTATCATGCACTGATCACGTGGCTGAACATTCACTGATCACGTGGCTGATCACACACTGCTCACGTAACTGATCATGCACTGATCACGTGGCTATCATGCACTGATCACGTGACTGAACATGCAGTGTTCACGTGGCTGATCACACACCTGTCACGTGACTGATCATGCACTGATCACGTGGCACTCATGCACTGATCACATGGCTGATCATACTCTGCTCACGTAACTGATCATGCACACATCACGTGGCTATCATGCACTGCTCACGTGGCTGGTCATGCAATGATCACGTAGATACCTTTTACTGGTCACGTGACTGATCATGCACAGATCACGTAAATGATCATGCACTGTTCACGTGACTGATCATGTACTGATCACGTGACTGATCATGCACTGATCACGTGGCTATCATGCTCTGCTAACGTGGCTGATCATGCAATGATCATGTAGCAACCATGTACTGGTCATGTGACTGATCATGCACTGATCACGTAATTGATCCTGCACTGATCACGTGGCTCATCATGCACTAATCACGTGACTGTTCACGCACTGATCACTTGACTGATCATGCAATGATCACGTGGCTATAATGCACTGATCACGTGGCTGATCATACACTGTTCACGTGCCTGGTCATGCACAGATCACGTGACTAACCATGAACTGATCTCGTGGCTATAATTCACTGATCACGTGGATATCATGCACTGATTATGTGCCTGTCATGCACAGATCACGTGATTAATCATGAAGTGATCACGTAGGTATCATGCACTGATCACGTGGCTGATTATACACTGTTCACGTGTCTGATCATGCACTGATCACGTGGCTGATCATACACTGCTCACGTAGCTGATCATGCACTGATCACGTGTCTATCATGCAGTGCTCACGTGGCTGATCCTGCAATGATCACGTAGCTAAAATGTACTGGTCACATGACTGATCATGCAATGGTAACGTAATTGATCATGCACTAATCACGGGACTGATCATGCACTGATCACCTGACTATCATACACTGCTTACGTGGCTGATCATACAATGATCACATAGCTACCATGTACTGGTCACGTGACTGATCATGCACTGATCACGTAATTGATCATGCACTGATCACCTGGCTGATCATACACTGATCACGTGACTGATCATGCACTGTTCACGTGACTGATCTTGCACTGATCACGTAGCTATCATGCACTGATCACCTGGCTGATCATGCACTGATACCGTGACTGAGCATGGACTGATCACATGACTATCATGTAGTGATCACGTGACTTAATGGCGCTGATCATGTGACTGATCATGCGCTGATCATGTTTGCTATCATACACTGATCATGTGCCTCTGGAGGCAATAAACAAAGAGCTGAGTAGGCACGAATCAAACAGTCAGCAGGCAATAATCATGGAACTCAGCTGTGAAGAATCATGCTGCTCAGCTGGCAATAATCAAGCAGCTGAGCAGGTAGGAATTACGCAGCACAGCTGGCAATTGTCAAGCAGATGACAGGCAGGAATTGTGCAGCTCAGCTGGAAATTGTCAAGCAGATGAGCAGACAGTAGTCACGCAGCTCAGCAGGCCCTGATCACGTGACTGAGCATGTAATGATCACGTGGCTGATCATACACTGATCACGTGATTGATCATGCACTGATCACTTGGATATCATGCACTGATCACGTGGCTGATCATACACTGTTCACGTGTCTGACCATGCACTGCTCACGTGGCTGATCATACCCTGCTCACGTAACTGATCATGCACTGATCACGTGGCTATCATGCACTGATCACTGTGGCTGAACATTCACTGATCACGTGGCTGATCACACACTGCTCACGTAACTGATCATGCACTGATCACGTGGCTATCATGCACTGATCACGTGGCTGAACATTCATGATCACGTGGCTGATCACACACTGCTCACGTAACTGATCATGCACTGATCACGTGGCTATCATGCACTGATCACGTGGCTATCATGCACTGATCACGTGGCTGAACATTCACTGATCACGTGGCTGATCACACACTGCTCACGTAACTGATCATGCACATGATCACGTGGCTATCATGCACTGATCACGTGACTGAACATGCAGTGTTCACTGTGGGCTGATCACACACCTGTCACGTGACTGATCATGCACTGATCACGTGGCACTCATGCACTGATCACATGGCTGATCATACTCTGCTCACGTAACTGATCATGCACACATCACGTGGCTATCATGCACTGCTCACGTGGCTGGTCATGCAATGATCACGTAGATACCTTTTACTGGTCACGTGACTGATCATGCACAGATCACGTAAATGATCATGCACTGTTCACGTGACTGATCATGTACTGATCACGTGACTGATCATGCACTGATCACGTGGCTATCATGCTCTGCTAACGTGGCTGATCATGCAATGATCATGTAGCAACCATGTACTGGTCATGTGACTGATCATGCACTGATCACGTAATTGATCCTGCACTGATCACGTGGCTCATCATGCACTAATCACGTGACTGTTCACGCACTGATCACTTGACTGATCATGCAATGATCACGTGGCTATAATGCACTGATCACGTGGCTGATCATACACTGTTCACGTGCCTGGTCATGCACAGATCACGTGACTAACCATGAACTGATCTCGTGGCTATAATTCACTGATCACGTGGATATCATGCACTGATTATGTGCCTGTCATGCACAGATCACGTGATTAATCATGAAGTGATCACGTAGGTATCATGCACTGATCACGTGGCTGATTATACACTGTTCACGTGTCTGATCATGCACTGATCACGTGGCTGATCATACACTGCTCACGTAGCTGATCATGCACTGATCACGTGTCTATCATGCAGTGCTCACGTGGCTGATCCTGCAATGATCACGTAGCTAAAATGTACTGGTCACATGACTGATCATGCAATGGTAACGTAATTGATCATGCACTAATCACGGGACTGATCATGCACTGATCACCTGACTATCATACACTGCTTACGTGGCTGATCATACAATGATCACATAGCTACCATGTACTGGTCACGTGACTGATCATGCACTGATCACGTAATTGATCATGCACTGATCACCTGGCTGATCATACACTGATCACGTGACTGATCATGCACTGTTCACGTGACTGATCTTGCACTGATCACGTAGCTATCATGCACTGATCACCTGGCTGATCATGCACTGATACCGTGACTGAGCATGGACTGATCACATGACTATCATGTAGTGATCACGTGACTTAATGGCGCTGATCATGTGACTGATCATGCGCTGATCATGTTTGCTATCATACACTGATCATGTGCCTCTGGAGGCAATAAACAAAGAGCTGAGTAGGCACGAATCAAACAGTCAGCAGGCAATAATCATGGAACTCAGCTGTGAAGAATCATGCTGCTCAGCTGGCAATAATCAAGCAGCTGAGCAGGTAGGAATTACGCAGCACAGCTGGCAATTGTCAAGCAGATGACAGGCAGGAATTGTGCAGCTCAGCTGGAAATTGTCAAGCAGATGAGCAGACAGTAGTCACGCAGCTCAGCAGGCCCTGATCACGTGACTGAGCATGTAATGATCACGTGGCTGATCATACACTGATCACGTGATTGATCATGCACTGATCACTTGGATATCATGCACTGATCACGTGGCTGATCATACACTGTTCACGTGTCTGACCATGCACTGCTCACGTGGCTGATCATACACTGCTCACGTAACTGATCATGCACTGATCACGTGGCTATCATGCACTGATCACGTGAACTGAACATGCAATGTTCACGTGGCTGATCACACACCTGTCACGTGACTGATCATGCACTGATCACGTGGCACTCATGCACTGATCACATGGCTGATCATTACTCTGCTCACGTAACTGATCATGCACACATCACGTGGCTATCATGCACTGCTCACGATGGCTGGTCATGCAATGGTCACGTAGATACCTTTTACTGGTCACGTGACTGATCATGCACAGATCACGTAAATGATCATGCACTGTTCACGTGACTGATCATGTACTGATCACGTGACTGATCATGCACTGATCACGTGGCTATCATGCTCTGCTAACGTGGCTGATCATGCAATGATCATGTAGCAACCATGTACTGGTCATGTGACTGATCATGCACTGATCACGTAATTGATCCTGCACTGATCACGTGGCTCATCATGCACTAATCACGTGACTGTTCACGCACTGATCACTTGACTGATCATGCAATGATCACGTGGCTATAATGCACTGATCACGTGGCTGATCATACACTGTTCACGTGCCTGGTCATGCACAGATCACGTGACTAACCATGAACTGATCTCGTGGCTATAATTCACTGATCACGTGGATATCATGCACTGATTATGTGCCTGTCATGCACAGATCACGTGATTAATCATGAAGTGATCACGTAGGTATCATGCACTGATCACGTGGCTGATTATACACTGTTCACGTGTCTGATCATGCACTGATCACGTGGCTGATCATACACTGCTCACGTAGCTGATCATGCACTGATCACGTGTCTATCATGCAGTGCTCACGTGGCTGATCCTGCAATGATCACGTAGCTAAAATGTACTGGTCACATGACTGATCATGCAATGGTAACGTAATTGATCATGCACTAATCACGGGACTGATCATGCACTGATCACCTGACTATCATACACTGCTTACGTGGCTGATCATACAATGATCACATAGCTACCATGTACTGGTCACGTGACTGATCATGCACTGATCACGTAATTGATCATGCACTGATCACCTGGCTGATCATACACTGATCACGTGACTGATCATGCACTGTTCACGTGACTGATCTTGCACTGATCACGTAGCTATCATGCACTGATCACCTGGCTGATCATGCACTGATACCGTGACTGAGCATGGACTGATCACATGACTATCATGTAGTGATCACGTGACTTAATGGCGCTGATCATGTGACTGATCATGCGCTGATCATGTTTGCTATCATACACTGATCATGTGCCTCTGGAGGCAATAAACAAAGAGCTGAGTAGGCACGAATCAAACAGTCAGCAGGCAATAATCATGGAACTCAGCTGTGAAGAATCATGCTGCTCAGCTGGCAATAATCAAGCAGCTGAGCAGGTAGGAATTACGCAGCACAGCTGGCAATTGTCAAGCAGATGACAGGCAGGAATTGTGCAGCTCAGCTGGAAATTGTCAAGCAGATGAGCAGACAGTAGTCACGCAGCTCAGCAGGCCCTGATCACGTGGACTGAGCATGTAATGATCACGTGGCTGATCATACACTGATCACGTGATTGATCATGCACTGATCACTTGGATATCATGCACTGATCACGTGGCTGATCATACACTGTTCACGTGTCTGACCATGCACTGCTCACGTGGCTGATCATACACTGCTCACGTAACTGATCATGCACTGATCACGTGGCTATCATGCACTGATCACGTGGCTATCATGCACTGATCACGTGGCTGAACATTCACCTGATCACGTGGCTGATCACACACTGCTCACGTAACTGATCATGCACTGATCACGTGGCTATCATGCACTGATCACGTGGCTGAACATTCACTGATCACGTGGCTGATCACACACTGCTCACGTAACTGATCATGCACTGATCACGTGGCTATCATGCACTGATCACGTGGCTATCATGCACTGATCACGTGGCTGAACATTCAACTGATCACGTGGCTGATCACACACTGCTCACGTAACTGATCATGCACTGATCACGTGGCTATCATGCACTGATCACGTGACTGAACATGCAGTGTTCCGACGTGGCTGATCACACCCTGTCACGTGACTGATCATGCACTGATCACGTGGCACTCAATGCACTGATCACATGGCTGATCATACTCTGCTCACGTAATGATCATGCACACATCACGTGGCTATCATGCACTGCTCACGTGGCTGGTCATGCAATGATCACGTAGATACCTTTTACTGGTCACGTGACTGATCATGCACAGATCACGTAAATGATCATGCACTGTTCACGTGACTGATCATGTACTGATCACGTGACTGATCATGCACTGATCACGTGGCTATCATGCTCTGCTAACGTGGCTGATCATGCAATGATCATGTAGCAACCATGTACTGGTCATGTGACTGATCATGCACTGATCACGTAATTGATCCTGCACTGATCACGTGGCTCATCATGCACTAATCACGTGACTGTTCACGCACTGATCACTTGACTGATCATGCAATGATCACGTGGCTATAATGCACTGATCACGTGGCTGATCATACACTGTTCACGTGCCTGGTCATGCACAGATCACGTGACTAACCATGAACTGATCTCGTGGCTATAATTCACTGATCACGTGGATATCATGCACTGATTATGTGCCTGTCATGCACAGATCACGTGATTAATCATGAAGTGATCACGTAGGTATCATGCACTGATCACGTGGCTGATTATACACTGTTCACGTGTCTGATCATGCACTGATCACGTGGCTGATCATACACTGCTCACGTAGCTGATCATGCACTGATCACGTGTCTATCATGCAGTGCTCACGTGGCTGATCCTGCAATGATCACGTAGCTAAAATGTACTGGTCACATGACTGATCATGCAATGGTAACGTAATTGATCATGCACTAATCACGGGACTGATCATGCACTGATCACCTGACTATCATACACTGCTTACGTGGCTGATCATACAATGATCACATAGCTACCATGTACTGGTCACGTGACTGATCATGCACTGATCACGTAATTGATCATGCACTGATCACGTGGCTGATCATACACTGATCACGTGACTGATCATGCACTGTTCACGTGACTGATCTTGCACTGATCACGTAGCTATCATGCACTGATCACCTGGCTGATCATGCACTGATACCGTGACTGAGCATGGACTGATCACATGACTATCATGTAGTGATCACGTGACTTAATGGCGCTGATCATGTGACTGATCATGCGCTGATCATGTTTGCTATCATACACTGATCATGTGCCTCTGGAGGCAATAAACAAAGAGCTGAGTAGGCACGAATCAAACAGTCAGCAGGCAATAATCATGGAACTCAGCTGTGAAGAATCATGCTGCTCAGCTGGCAATAATCAAGCAGCTGAGCAGGTAGGAATTACGCAGCACAGCTGGCAATTGTCAAGCAGATGACAGGCAGGAATTGTGCAGCTCACCTGGAAATTGTCAAGCAGATGAGCAGACAGTAGTCACGCAGCTCAGCAGGCCCTGATCACGTGACTGAGCATGTAATGATCACGTGGCTGATCATACACTGATCACGTGATTGATCATGCACTGATCACTTGGATATCATGCACTGATCACGTGGCTGATCATACACTGTTCACGTGTCTGACCATGCACTGCTCACGTGGCTGATCATACACTGCTCACGTAACTGATCATGCACTGATCACGTGGCTATCATGCACTGATCACGTGGCTATCATGCACTGATCACGTGGCTGAACATTCACTGATCACGTGGCTGATCACACACTGCTCACGTAACTGATCATGCACTGATCACGTGGCTATCATGCACTGATCACGTGGCTGAACATTCACTGATCACGTGGCTGATCACACACTGCTCACGTAACTGATCATGCACTGATCACGTGGCTATCATGCACTGATCACGTGGCTATCATGCACTGATCACGTGGCTGAACATTCACTGATCACGTGGCTGATCACACACTGCTCACGTAACTGATCATGCACTGATCACGTGGCTATCATGCACTGATCACGTGACTGAACATGCAGTGTTCACGTGGCTGATCACACACCTGTCACGTGACTGATCATGCACTGATCACGTGGCACTCATGCACTGATCACATGGCTGATCATACTCTGCTCACGTAACTGATCATGCACACATCACGTGGCTATCATGCACTGCTCACGTGGCTGGTCATGCAATGATCACGTAGATACCTTTTACTGGTCACGTGACTGATCATGCACAGATCACGTAAATGATCATGCACTGTTCACGTGACTGATCATGTACTGATCACGTGACTGATCATGCACTGATCACGTGGCTATCATGCTCTGCTAACGTGGCTGATCATGCAATGATCATGTAGCAACCATGTACTGGTCATGTGACTGATCATGCACTGATCACGTAATTGATCCTGCACTGATCACGTGGCTCATCATGCACTAATCACGTGACTGTTCACGCACTGATCACTTGACTGATCATGCAATGATCACGTGGCTATAATGCACTGATCACGTGGCTGATCATACACTGTTCACGTGCCTGGTCATGCACAGATCACGTGACTAACCATGAACTGATCTCGTGGCTATAATTCACTGATCACGTGGATATCATGCACTGATTATGTGCCTGTCATGCACAGATCACGTGATTAATCATGAAGTGATCACGTAGGTATCATGCACTGATCACGTGGCTGATTATACACTGTTCACGTGTCTGATCATGCACTGATCACGTGGCTGATCATACACTGCTCACGTAGCTGATCATGCACTGATCACGTGTCTATCATGCAGTGCTCACGTGGCTGATCCTGCAATGATCACGTAGCTAAAATGTACTGGTCACATGACTGATCATGCAATGGTAACGTAATTGATCATGCACTAATCACGGGACTGATCATGCACTGATCACCTGACTATCATACACTGCTTACGTGGCTGATCATACAATGATCACATAGCTACCATGTACTGGTCACGTGACTGATCATGCACTGATCACGTAATTGATCATGCACTGATCACGTGGCTGATCATACACTGATCACGTGACTGATCATGCACTGTTCACGTGACTGATCTTGCACTGATCACGTAGCTATCATGCACTGATCACCTGGCTGATCATGCACTGATACCGTGACTGAGCATGGACTGATCACATGACTATCATGTAGTGATCACGTGACTTAATGGCGCTGATCATGTGACTGATCATGCGCTGATCATGTTTGCTATCATACACTGATCATGTGCCTCTGGAGGCAATAAACAAAGAGCTGAGTAGGCACGAATCAAACAGTCAGCAGGCAATAATCATGGAAATCAGCTGTGAAGAATCATGCTGCTCAGCTGGCAATAATCAAGCAGCTGAGCAGGTAGGAATTACGCAGCACAGCTGGCAATTGTCAAGCAGATGACAGGCAGGAATTGTGCAGCTCAGCTGGAAATTGTCAAGCAGATGAGCAGACAGTAGTCACGCAGCTCAGCAGGCCCTGATCACGTGACTGAGCATGTAATGATCACGTGGCTGATCATACACTGATCACGTGATTGATCATGCACTGATCACTTGGATATCATGCACTGATCACGTGGCTGATCATACACTGTTCACGTGTCTGACCATGCACTGCTCACGTGGCTGATCATACACTGCTCACGTAACTGATCATGCACTGATCACGTGGCTATCATGCACTGATCACGTGGCTATCATGCACTGATCACGTGGCTGAACATTCACTGATCACGTGGCAGATCACACACTGCTCACGTAACTGATCATGCACTGATCACGTGGCTGAACATGCAATGTTCACGTGGCTGATCACACACCTGTCACGTGACTGATCATGCACTGATCACGTGGCTGAACATTCACTGATCACGTGGCTGATCACACACTGCTCACGTAACTGATCATGCACGGATCACGTGGCACTCATGCACTGATCACATGGCTGATCATATTCTGCTCACGTAACTGATCATGCACACATCACGTGGCTATCATTCACTGACCACGTGACTGAACATGCAGTGTTCATGTGGCTGATCACACACCTGTCACGTGACTGATCATGCACTGATCACGTGGCACACATGCACTGATCACATGGCTGATCATATTCTGCTCACGTAACTGATCATGCACACATCACGTGGCTATCATGCACTGCTCACGTGGCTGGTCATGCAATGATCACGTAGATACCTTTTACTGGTCACGTGACTGATCATGCACAGATCACGTCAATGATCATGCACTGTTCACGTGACTGATCATGTACTGATCACGTGACTGATCATGCACTGATCACGTGGCTATCATGCTCTGCTAACGTGGCTGATCATGCAATGATCATGTAGCAACCATGTACTGGTCATGTGACTGATCATGCACTGATCACGTAATTGATCCTGCACTGATCACGTGGCTCATCATGCACTAATCACGTGACTGTTCACGCACTGATCACTTGACTGATTATGCAATGATCACGTGGCTATAATGCACTGATCACGTGGCTGATCATACACTGTTCACGTGCCTGGTCATGCACAGATCACGTGACTAACCATGAACTGATCTCGTGGCTATAATTCCACTGATCACGTGGATATCATGCACTGATTATGTGCCTGTCATGCACAGATCACGTGATTTATCATGAAGTGATCACGTAGGTATCATGCACTGATCACGTGGCTGATTATACACTGTTCACGTGTCTGATCATGCACTGATCACGTGGCTGATCATACACTGCTCACGTAGCTGATCATGCACTGATCACGTGTCTATCATGCAGTGCTCACGTGGCTGATCCTGCAATGATCACGTAGCTAAAATGTACTGGTCACATGACTGATCATGCAATGGTAACGTAATTGATCATGCACTAATCACGGGACTGATCATGCACTGATCACCTGACTATCATTCACTGCTTACGTGGCTGATCATACAATGATCACATAGCTACCATGTACTGGTCACGTGACTGATCATGCACTGATCACGTAATTGATCATGCACTGATCACCTGGCTGATCATACACTGATCACGTGACTGATCATGCACTGTTCACGTGACTGATCTTGCACTGATCACGTAGCTATCATGCACTGATCACCTGGCTGATCATGCACTGGATACCGTGACTGGAGCATGGACTGATCACATGACTATCATGTAGTGATCACTGTGACTTAATGGCGCTGATCATGTTGACTGATCATGCGCTGATCATGTTTGCTATCATACACTGATCATGTGCCTCTGGAGGCATAATAAACAAAGAGCTGAGTAGGCACGAATCAAACAGTCAGCAGGCAATAATCATGGGAACTCTCAGCTGTGAAGAATCATGCTGCTCAGTTGGCAATAATCAAGCAGCTGAGCAGGTAGGAAATACGCAGCACAAGCGTGGCAATTGTCAAGCAGTGATGAACAGGCAGGATTGCTGCAGCTCAGCTGGAAATTGTCAAGCAGATGAGCAGACAGTAGTCACGCAGCTCAGCAGGCCCTGATCACGTGACTGAGCATGTAATGATCACGTGGCTGATCATACACTGATCACGTGATTGATCATGCACTGATCACTTGGATATCATGCACTGATCACGTGGCTGATCATACACTGTTCACGTGTCTGACCATGCACTGCTCACGTGGCTGATCATACACTGCTCACGTAACTGATCATGCACTGATCACGTGGCTATCATGCACTGATCACGTGGCTATCATGCACTGATCACGTGGCTGAACATTCACTGATCACGTGGCAGATCACACACTGCTCACGTAACTGATCATGCACTGATCACGTGGCTGAACATGCATGATCACGTGGCTGATCACACACCTGTCACGTGGACTGATCATGCACTGATCACGTGGCTGAACATCACTGATCACGTGGCTGATCATACACTGCTCACGTAACTGATCATGCACTGATCACGTGGCACTCATGCACTGATCACATGGCTGATCATACTGCTCACGTAACTGATCATGCACACATCACGTGGCTGATCATGCACTGATCACGTGACTAACATTCAGATGTTCACGTGGCTGATCACACACCTGTCACGTGACTGATCATGCACTGATCACGTGC
>NW_020190757.1:0-17695 GCF_002263795.3 Bos taurus | reverse complement strand
TGATAGCCACGTGATCAGTGCATGATCAGTCACCTGATGGGTGAATGATCATCCAACGTGACCGGCGTACTGGTGGAGGCGTGACATGATGATCATTGCATGATCAGCCACGTGAGTAGTGCATGATAGCCACGTGATAAGTGCATGATCAGTGACGTGGTATCAGTGCATGATCAGTCATGTAATCTGTGGCATGACCAGGCACGTGAATCAAGTGGTATGACCAGCCATGTGATCCACTGCGCATGATAGCCACGTGATCAGTGCATGATAAGTCACGTGATCAGTGCATGAACAGTCAAGTGATCAGTGCATGATCAGCCACGTGATCACTGCATGATCAATTAACGTCATCAGTGCATGATCAGTCACGTGACCAGTTACATGGTAGCTGCCGTGATCTGTGTATGACCAGCCAAGTGATCAGTGCATGATAGCCACGTGATCAGTGCATGATCAGTCACGTGATCAGAGCATGATCAGTCACGTGATCAGTGCAATGATCAGCCCATGATCAGTGCATGATCAGTCACGTAATCAGCACATGGTAGCTGCGTGATAATTTCATGATCAGCGACGTTAAGCAGTGCATGATAGCCACGTGATCAGTGCGTGATCAGTCACGTGATCAGTACATGATCAATTACGTTATCAGTGCAAGATGAGTCACGTGACCAGTACATGGTAGCTACGTGATCATTGCATGATCAGCCACGTGAGCAGTGCATGATAGCCACGTGATCAGTGCATGATCAGCCACGTGAGCAGTGCATGATAGCCCACGTGATCAGTGCATGATCAGCCACGTGATCAGTGCATAATCAGTCACGTAATCAGTGCATGGACAGTCACGTATCAGTGCATGATCAGTCACGTGAACAGTGCATGATCAGTCACGTGACCAGTGCATGATCAGTCACGTGATCAGTGCATGATCAGCCACGTGATCAGTGCATGATCTGCCACGTGACCAGTGCATGATCAGTCACGTGATCAGTGCATGATCAGTCACGTGACCAGTGCATGATCAGTCACGTGATCAGTGCATGATCAGCCACGTGATCAGTGCATGATCTGCCACGTGATCAGTGCATGATCAGTCACGTGATCAGTGCATGATCAGCGACGTGATCTTTGCATGATCAGTCACGTGACCAGTATATGGTAGCTACGTGAACATTGCATGACCAGCCAGGTGAAGAAGTGCATGATAGCCACCTGATGTGTGCATGATCAGTTACGTGAGCAGAAATATGATCAGCCCACGTGATCAGTGCATGAGTGCCACCTGATCAGTGCATGATCAGTCACGTGACAGGTGTGTGATAAGCCACGTGAACAGTGCATGTTCAGCCCGTGATCAGTGCATGATATCCACGTGATCAGTGCATGATCAGTTAGTGAAACAGTGTATGATCAGCCACGTGAGCAGTGCAATGGTCAGACACGTGAACAGTGTAATGATCAAACACGTGATCAGTGCATGATATCCGCGTGATCAGTGCATGATCAGTCACGTAATACGTGTGTGATCAGCCAACGTGATCAGTGCATGATGAGTCAGGTGATCAGTGCAGGATTAATTAACGTGATCAGTGCATGATCAGTCACGTGACCAGTACATGGTTGCTACGTGATCATTGCATGATCAGCCACGTGAGCACTGCATGGTAGCCACGTGAGCAGTGCATGATCAGTCACGTGATCAGTACATGTTCAGTCAACTGAACAGTGAATGATCATGTTACGTGATCTGAGCAGATCAGTCACGAGACCAGTATATGGTAAGCTACGTGAACATTGCATGACCAGCCAGGTGAGAAGTGCATGATAGCCACGTGAATGTGTGGTCATTATCAGTTACTGAGCAGAGTATGATCAGCCACGTGATCGGTGCATGATCAGCCACATGACCAGTGCATGATCAATTACGTGACAGTGCATGATCAGTCACGTGACCAGTACATGGTAGCTACGTGATCATTGCATGATCAGCCACGTGATCAGTGCATGATCAGCCACCGTGATCAGTGCAATAATCAGTCACGTGATCAGTGCATGGTCAGTCACCGTGATCAGTGCATGATCATCCACGTGATCAGTGCATGATCAATTACGTGATCAGTGCAAGATGAGTCACGTGACCAGTACATGGTAGCTACGTGATCATTGCATGATCAGCCACGTGAGCAGTGATGATAGCCACGTGATCAGTGCATGATCAGGCCACGTGAGCAGTGCATGATAGCCACGTGATCAGTGCATGATCAAGCCACGTGATCAGTGCATAATCAGTCACGTGATCAGTGCATGGACAGTCAACGTGATCAGTGGCATGATCAATTACGTGACCAGTGCATGATCAGTTACGTGAGCAGTGTATGATCAGCCAGGTGATCAGTGCATGGTCAGACACGTGACCAGTACATGTTAGCTGCGTGATCAGTGTATGACCAGCCAAGTGATCAGTGCATGATAGCCACGTGATCAGTGCATGATCAGTGATGTGATCAGTGCCTGATCAGTCACGTGATCAGTGCATGATCAGCCACGTGATCAGTGCATGATCAGTCACGTGACCAGCACATGGTAGCTGCGTGATAATTTCATGATCAGCCACATTAGCAGTGCATGATAGCCACGTGATCAGTGCGTGATCAGTCACGTGATCAGTACATGATTCAGTCACGTGAAACAGTGCATGATCATTTACGTGATCTGTGCATGATCAGTCACGTGGACCAGTATATGGTAGCTACGTGAACATTGCATGGACCAGCCAGTTGAGAAGTGCATGATAGCCACCTGATGTGTGCATGAATCAGTTACGTGAGTGGAGTATGATCAGCCACGTGAGCAGTGCATGAGTGCCACGTGATCAGTGCATGATCAGTCACGTGACAGGTGTGTGATAAGCCACGTGAAACAGTGCATGTTCAGCCACGTGATCAGTGCATGATATCCACGTGATCAGTGGCATGATCAGTTATGTGAACAGTGTATGATCAGCCACGTGAGCAGTGCAATGGTCAGACACGTGAACAGTGTAATGATCAAACACGTGATCATTGCATGATATCCACGTGATCAGTGCATGATCAGTCACGTATATACGTGTGTGATCAGCCACGTGATCAGTGCATGATGAGTCAGGTGATCAGTGCAGGATTAACTACGTGATCAGTGCATGATCAGTCACGTGACCAGTACATGGTTGCTACGTGATCATTGCATGATCAGCCACGTGAGCAGTGCATGATAGCCACGTGATCAGTGCATGATCATCACGTGATCAGTTCATGATCAGTCAACTGAACAGTGCATGATCATTTACGTGATCTGAGCATGATCAGTCACGTAATCAGTATATGGTAGCTACGTGAACAGTGCATGATCAGCCACGTGATCAGTGCATAATCAGTCACGTGATCAGTGCATGGTCAGTCACGTGATCAGTGCATGATCAGTCACGTGACCAGCACATGGTAGCTACGTGATCATTGCATGATCAGCCACGTGAGCAGAGCATGATAGCCACGTGATCAGTGCATGATCAGCCACGTGATCAGTGCATAATCAGTCACGTGATCAGTGCATGGTCAGTCACGTGATCAGTGCATGTTCATCCACGTGATCAGTGCATGTGGAGTCATGTAGTCAATGCATGATAGCGCCATAATCAGTGCACGATCAGTCCCGTGATGAGTGTATGATCAGCCAAGTGATCAGTGCAAGATAGCTACGTGATCAGTGCATGATCAGTAACATGATAAGTGCATGATCAAGCCACGTCATCAGTGCATGATAGCCACGTGAGCTGTGCATACAATTACGTGGTCAGTGCATGCGCAATCCGTGATCAGTGCATGAGAGCCACGTGATCAGTGCATGATCATTCACGTTGATAGGTGTGTGATCAGCGACGTGAACAGTGCATGCTCAGTCACGTGTTCAGGCCTGCTGAGCTGCGTGATTACTGTCTGTCAATCTGCTTGACAATTGCCAGCCTGAGCTGTATGATTCCTGCCTGTCATACCCTTGACAATTGCCACCTGTGCTGCATAATTCCTGCCTGCTCATCTACTTGATTATTGCCAGCTGAGCAGCATGATTTCTCAGAGCTGAGTTCCATGATTATAGCCTGCTGACTGATTCCTGCCTACTCAGCTCTTTGTTCATTGCCTCCAGATGCACATGATCAGTGTGTGACACCAAACATGATCAGCACATGATCAGTCACATGATGAATGCATGATAAGCCAGGTGATCAGTTCATGATCAATTACGTGATCAGTGCATGATCAGTCATGTGACCAGTACATGGTAGCTGCGTGATCACTGCATGATCAGCCACGTGAGCAGTGCATGATAGCCACGTGATCAGTGCCATGATCAGTCACGTGATCAGTGCATGATCAGTCACGTGTTCAGTGCATGATCAGCCACGTGATCAGTGCATGATCAATTACGTGATCAGTGCATGATCACTCACGGGACCAGTACATGGTAGCTACGTGATCATTGCATGATCAGCCACGTGATCAGTGCATGATCAATTACGTGATCAGTGCATGATCAGTTACGTGAGCAGTGTATGATCAACCACGTGATCAGTGCATGCTCAGACACGTGAACAGTGTATGATTAGCCACGTGATGAGTGCATGATATCTAAGTGATCAGTGCTTGATCAATCATGTGATCAGTGTATGATCAGCCAGGTGAACAGTGCATGCTCAGTCACGTGATCAGGGCCTGCTGAGCTGCGTGATTAATGTCTGCTCATCTGCTTGACAATTGCCAGCTGAGCTGCATGATTCCTGCCTGTCATCTGCTTGACAATTGCCAGCTGTGCTGTGTAATTCCTGCCTGCTCAGCTGCTTGATTATTGCCAGCTGAGCAGCATGATTCCTCACAGCTGAGTTCCATGATTACTGCCTGCTGACTGTTTGATTCGTGCCTACTCAGCTCTTTGTTTTTTGCCTCCAGAGGCACATGATCAGTGTATGATACCAAACATGCTCAGCGCATGATCAGTCACATGGTCAGCGCCATTAAGTCACGTGATCACTACATGATAGTCATGTGATCAGTCCATGCTCAGTCCCGGTATCAGTGCATGATCAGCCACGTGATCAGTGCATGATAGCCACGTGATCATTGCATGATAGCCACGTGATCAGTGCATGATCAGCCAGGTGATCAGTGAATGATTGCCATGTGATCAGTTCATGATTAGACACGTGATCTGTGCATGACCAGGCAGGTGATCAGTGTATGATCAGCCACGTGAACAGTGCATGATAGCCACGTGATCAGTGCATGATCAGTCACCTGATGGGTGTATGATCAGTCACGTGACCGGTACATGGTAGCTACATGATCATTGCATGATCAGCCACGTGAGTAGTGCATGATAGCCACGTGATCAGTGCATGATCAGTGACGTGATCAGTGCATGATCAGTCATGTAATCTGTGCATGACCAGGCACGTGATCAGTGTATGACCAGCCATGTGATCACTGCATGATAGCCACGTGATCAGTGCATGATAAGTCACGTGATCAGTGCATGAACAGTCAAGTGATCAGTGCATGATCAGCCACATGATCACTGCATGATCAATTACGTCATCAGTGCATGATCAGTCACGTGACCAGTACATGGTAGCTGCGTGATCTGTGTATGACCAGCCAAGTGATCAGTGCATGATAGCCACGTGATCAGTGCATGATCAGTCACGTGATCAGAGCATGATGAGTCACGTGATCAGTGCATGATCAGCCCCATGATCAGTGCATGATCAGTCACGTAATCAGCACATGATAGCTGCGTGATAATTTCATGATCAGCCACGTTAACAGTGCATGATAGCCACGTGATCAGTGCGTGATCAGTCACGTGATCAGTACATGATCAGTCACGTGAACAGTGCATGATCAGTCACGTGATCAGTACATGTTCAGTCAACTGAACAGTGAATGATCATTTACGTGATCTGAGCATGATCAGTCACGAGACCAGTATATGGTAGCTACGTGAACATTGCATGACCAGCCAGGTGAGAAGTGCATGATAGCCACGTGATGTGTGCATTATCAGTTACGTGAGCAGAGTATGATCAGCCACGTGATCGGTGCATGATCAGCCACATGACCAGTGCATGATCAATTACGTGATCAGTGCATAATCAGTCACGTGACCAATACATGGTAGCTACGTGATCATTGCATGATCAGCCACGTGATCAGTGCATGATCAGCCACGTGATCAGTGCATAATCAGTCACGTGATCAGTGCATGGTCAGTCACGTGATCAGTGCATGATCATCCACGTGATCAGTGCATGATCAATTACGTGATCAGTGCAAGATGAGTCACGTGACCAGTACATGGTAGCTACGTGATCATTGCATGATCAGCCACGTGAGCAGTGCATGATAGCCACGTGATCAGTGCATGATCAGCCACGTGAGCAGTGCATGATAGCCACGTGATCAGTGCATGATCAGCCACGTGATCAGTGCATAATCAGTCACGTGATCAGTGCATGGACAGTCACGAGATCAGTGCATGATCAGTCACGTGATCAGTGCATGATCAGCCACGTGATCAGTGCATGATCTGCCACGTGACCAGTGCATGATCAGTCACGTGACCAGTGCATGATCAGCGACGAGATCAGTGCATGGTCAGACACGTGACCAGTACATGGTAGCTGCGTGATCAGTGTATGACCAGCCAAGTGATCAGTGCATGATAGCCACGTGATCAGTGCATGATCAGTGATGTGATCAGTGCCTGATCAGTCACGTGATCAGTGCATGATCAGCCACGTGATCAGTGCATGATCAGTCACGTGACCAGCACATGGTAGCTGCGTGATAATTTCATGATCAGCCACATTAGCAGTGCATGATAGCCACGTGATCAGTGCGTGATCAGTCACGTGATCAGTACATGATCAGTCACGTGACCAGTATATGGTAGCTACGTGAACATTGCATGACCAGCCAGTTGAGAAGTGCATGATAGCCACCTGATGTGTGCATGATCAGTTTACGTGAGTGGAGTATGATCAGCCACGTGAGCAGTGCATGAGTGCCACGTGATCAGTGCATGATCAGTCACGTGACAGGTGTGTGATAAGCCACGTGAACAGTGCATGTTCAGCCACGTGATCAGTGCATGGTATCCACGTGATCAGTGCATGATCAGTTATGTGAACAGTGTATGATCAGCCACGTGATCAGTGCATGATCAGTCACGTATATACGTGTGTGATCAGCCACGTGATCAGTGCATGATGAGTCAGGTGATCAGTGCAGGATTAACTACGTGATCAGTGCATGATCAGTCACGTGACCAGTACATGGTTGCTACGTGATCATTGCATGATCAGCCACGTGAGCAGTGCATGATAGCCACGTGATCAGTGCATGATCAGTCACGTGATCAGTACATGACCAGTCAACTGAACAGTGCATGATCATTTACGTGATCTGAGCATGATCAGTCACGTAATCAGTATATGGTAGCTACGTGAACAGTGCATGATCAGCCACGTGATCAGTGCATAATGAGTCACGTGATCAGTGCATGGTCAGTCACGTGATCAGTGCATGATCAGTCACGTGACCAGCACATGGTAGCTACGTGATCATTGCATGATCAGCCAGGTGAGCAGAGCATGATAGCCACGTGATCAGTGCATGATCAGCCACGTGATCAGTGCATAATCAGTCACGTGATCAGTGCATGGTCAGTCACGTGATCAGTGCATGTTCATCCACGTGATCAGTGCATGTGGAGTCATGTAGTCAATGCATGATAGCGCCATAATCAGTGCACGATCAGTCCCGTGATGAGTGTATGATCAGCCAAGTGATCAGTGCAAGATAGCTACGTGATCAGTGCATGATCAGTCACATGATAAGTGCATGATCAGCCACGTCATCAGTGCATGATAGCCACGTGAGCTGTGCATACAATTACGTGGTCAGTGCATGCGCAATCACGTGATCAGTGCATGAGAGCCACGTGATCAGCGCATGATCATTCACGTGATAGGTGTGTGATCAGCGACGTGAACAGTGCATGCTCAGTCACGTGTTCAGGGCCTGCTGAGCTGCGTGATTACTGTCTGCTCATCTGCTTGACAATTGCCAGCTGAGCTGTACGATTCCTGTCTGTCATCTCCTTGACAATTGCCACCTGTGCTGCATAATTCCTGCCTGCTCATCTACTTGATTATTGCCAGCTGAGCAGCATGATTTCTCAGAGCTGAGTTCCATGATTATAGCCTGCTGACTGATTCCTGCCTATTCAGCTCTTTGTTCATTGCTTCCAGATGCACATGATCAGTGTGTGACACCAAACATGATCAGCACATGATCAGTCACATGATGAATGCATGATAAGCCAGGTGATCAGTGCATGATCAATTACGTGATCAGTGCATGATCAGTCATGTAACCAGTACATGGTAGCTGCGTGATCACTGCATGATCAGCCACGTGAGCAGTGCATGATAGCCACGTGATCAGTGCATGATCAGTCACGTGATCAGTGCATGATCAGTCACGTGTTCAGTGCATGATCAGCCACATGATCAGTGCATGATCAATTACGTGATCAGTGCATGATCACTCACGGGACCAGTACATGGTAGCTTCGTGATCATTGCATGATCAGCCACGTGATCAGTGCATGATCAATTACGTGATCAGTGCATGATCAGTTACGTGAGCAGTGTATGATCAGCCACGGGATCAGTGCATGCTCAGCCACGTGAAAAGTGTATGATTAGCCACGTGATGTGTGCATGATATCTAAGTGATCAGTGCTTGATCAATCATGTGATCAGTGTATGATCAGCAAGGTGAACAGTGCATGCTCAGTCACGTGATCAGTGCGTGATCAGTTACCTGAACAGTGCATGATGAGTCATGTGACCAGTGCATGGTAGCTGCGTGATCATTGCATGATCAGCCACGTGATCAGTGCATGATCAATTACGTGATCAGTGCATGATCAGTCATGTGACCAGTACATGGTAGCTGCGTGATCATTGCATGATCAGCCACGTGAGCAGTGCATGATAGCCACGTGATCAGTGCATGATCAGTCACGTGATCTGTGCATGATCATTCATGTGATCTGTGCATGATCAGTCACGTGATCAGTGCATGATCAGTTACCTGATCAGTGCATGATGAGTCATGTGACCAGTGCATGGTAGCTAGGTGATCATTGCATGATCAGCCACGTGATCAGTGCATGATAGCCACGTGATCAGTGCATGTTATCCACGTGATCAGTGCAGGATAGCCACGTGATCACTTCATGATTATTTACGTGATCTGTATATGATCAGTCACGTGATAAGTGTGTTATCAGCCACCGGATCAGTGCGTGATGAGCCATGTGATCAATGCAGGATCAATTACGTGATCAGTGCATGATCAGTCACATGACTAGTACATGGTTGCTACGTGATCAGTGCATGATAGCCACGTGATCAGTGCATGATAGCCACATGATCAGTGCATGAGAGCCACGTGATCAGTGCATGATCAGTCACGTGATACATGTGTGATCAGCCACGTGATCAGTGCATGATAGCCACATGATCAGTGCATGAGAGCCACGTGATCAGTACATGATCAGTCACGTGATACCTGTGTGATCAGCCACGTGATCAGTGCATGATGAGCCACGTGATCAGTGCAGGATCAATTACGTGATCAGTGCATGATCAGTCACGTGACCAGTACATGGTTGCTACGTGATCCTTGCATGATCAGCCACGTGAGCAGAACATGATAGCCACATGATCAGCGCATTATCAGTCACGTGATCAGTACATGATCAGTCACTTGAACCGTGCATTGTCATTTACGTGATCTGTGCATGATCAGTCACGTGACCAGTATATGGTAGCTTCGTGATCATTCTTTGACGACCCACGTGAGCAGTGCATGATAGCCACGTGATGTGTGCATGATGAGTTACGTGAGCAGAGTATGATCAGCCACGTGATCAGTGCATGAGTGCCACGTGATCAGTGCATGATATGTCACGTGACAGGTGTGTGATAAGCCACGTGAACAGTGCATGATCAGTTACCTGAGCAGTGTATGATCAGCCACGTGATCAGTGCATGATAGCCACGTGATCATTGCATGATAGCCACATGATCAGTGCATGATCAGCCAGATGATCAGTACATGATAGCCACTTGATCAGGGCATGATCAGTCACGTGACCAGTGCATGATCAGTCACGTGATCAGTGCATGATAGCCACGTGATCAGTGCATGATCAGTTACGTGAGCAGTGTATGATCAGCCACGTGATCAGTGCATGGTCAGACACGTGAACAGTGTATGATCAGCCACGTGATCAGTGCATGATATCCAAGTGATCAGTGCATGATCAATCACGTGATCAGTGTATGATCAGCCAGGTGAACAGTGCATGCTCAGTCACGTGATCAGGGCCTGCTGAGCTGCGTGATTACTGTCTGCTCATCTGCTTGACAATTGCCAGCTGAGCTGCACGATTTCTGCCTCTCATCTGCTTGACAATTGCCAGCTGTGCTGCGTAATTCCTGCCTGCTCAGCTGCTTGATTATTGCCAGCTGAGCAGCATGATTCCTCACAGCTGGGTTCCATGATTATTGCCTGCTGACTGTTTGATTCGTGCCTACTCAGCTCTTTGTTTATTGCCTCCAGAGGCACATGATCAGTGTATGATAGCAAACATGCTCAGCACATGATCAGTCACATGATCAGCGCCATTAAGTCAAGTGATCACTACATGATAGTCATGTGACCAGTCCATGCTCAGTCACGGTATCAGTGCATGATCAGCCACGTGATCAGTGCATGATGTGTCACATGATTAGTGTATGATCATACACATGATCAGTGCTTTGGCAGTCATGTGATCAGTGCATGATTAGACGTGATCAGTGCATTTTCAGTCTCGTGGCCAGTGAATGATAGCCACGGGATCAGTGCATGATCAGTCACCTGATGGGTGTATGATCATTCACGTGAACCCGTACATGTAGCTATAAGATCAGTGTAATGACCAGCCATGCTATAAGTGCATGATAGCCACGTGATCAGTGCATGATCAGCCACGTGATCAGTGCATGATCAGTCACGTGATCAGTGCATGATCAGCCACATGATCAGTGCATGATCAATTACGTTATCAGTGCATGATCAGTCACGTGACCAGTACATGGTAGCTGCGTGAGCTGTGTATGACCATCCAAGTGATCAGTGCATGATAGCCACGTGATCAGTGCATGATCAGTCACGTGATCAGTGCATGATCAGTCATGTGATCAGTGTATGATCTGCCCCGTGATCAGTGCATGATCAGTCACGTGATCATTGCATGATCAGTCACGTGATCAGTGTTGATCTGCCACGTGATCAGTGCATGATCAGCCACATGATCAGTGCATGATCAATTACGTTTATCAGTGAATGATCAGCCACGTGACCAGTACAATGGTAGCTGCGTGAGCAGTGTATGACCAGCCAAGTGATCAGTGCATGATAGCCACGTGAATAGTGCATGATCAGTCACGTGATCAGTGCATGGTCAGTCACGTGATCAGTGCATGGTCAGTCACGTGATCTGTGCATGATCATGCACGTGATCAGTGCATGTGGAGTCATCGTAGTCAATGCATGATAGCGCCGCAATCAGTGAACGATCGAGTCCCGTGATGAGGTGTATGAATCAAGCCAAGCTGACCAGTGCAAGATACTTACGTGATCAGTGGCATGATCGTCACATGAATCAGTGCATAAACAGCCACGTCATCAGTGCATGAAGCCATCTCGGAAGCAGTGGCATACAATTACGTGATCAGTGCATGCGCAAATCACGTGAAATCTGTGCATGAAAGCCATGTGAAATTCAGTGCATGGTCATTCACCCGTGATAGGGTGTGGGTGATCAGTGAGTGAACAGGTGCCATGATTCCAGTCACGTGACCAGTGGCATGGTAGCTACGTGATCATTGCATGATCAGCCACGTGATCAGGTGCAGGATAGCCAGGTGATACTTCATGATTATTTAGTGATCTGTATATGAATCAGTTCACGGTGATAAGTGTGTGATCAGCCACCGGATCAGTGCGTGATGAGCCCATGTGATCAATGCAGGATCAATTACGTGATCAGTGCATGATCAGTCACATGACTAGTACATGGTTGCTACGTGATCAGTGCATGATAGCCCACGTGATCAGTGCATGATAGCCACATGATCAGTGCATGAGAGCCACGTGATCAGTGCATGATCAGTCACGTGATACATGTGTGATCAGCCACGTGATCAGTGCATGATAGCCACATGATCAGTGCATGAGAGCCAACGTGATCAGTGCATGATCAGTCACGTGATACCTGTGTGATCAGCCACGTGATCAGTGCAATGATGAGCCACGTGATCAGTGCAGGATCAATTAGTGATCAGTGCATGATCAGTCACGTGACCAGTAACATGGTTGCTACGTGATCCTTGCATGATCAAGCCACGTGAGCAGAGCATGATAGCCACATGATCAGCGCATTATCAGTCACGTGATCAGTACAATGATCAGTCATTTGAACAGTGCATTATCATTTACGTGATCTGTGCAATGATCAGTCACGTGACCAGTATATGGTAGCTACGTGATCATTCTTTGACGACCCACGTGAGCAGTGCATGACAGCCACGTGATGTGTGCATGATGAGTTACGTGAGCAGAGTATGATCAGCCACGTGATCAGTGCATGAGTGCCACGTGATCAGTGCATGATATGTCACGTGACAGGTGTGTGATCAGCCACGTGAACAGTGCATGATCAGTTACCTGAGCAGTGTATGATCAGCCACGTGATCAGTGCATGATAGCCACGTGATCATTGCATGATAGCCACATGATCAGTGCATGATCAGCCAGATGATCAGTACATGATAGCTACGTAATCAGTTCATGATTAGTCACCTGATCTGTGCATGACCAGGCAGGTGATCAGTGTAATGATCAGCCACGTTAACAGTGCAATATAGCCACGTGATCAGCGGGCATGATCCAGTCCACCCTGATGGGTGTAAGTGATCGGTCACGTGACCGGTACATGGTAGCTTCATGACATTACATGATCAGCCACGTGATTCGAGTACATGAATAGCCACTTGATCCAGGGCATGATCAGTCACGTGACCAGTGCATGATCAGTCACGTGATCAGTGCATGATAGCCACGTGATCAGTGGCATGATCAGTTACGTGAGCAGTGTTATGATCAGCCACGTGATCAGTGCATGGTCAGACACGTGAACAGTGTATGATCAGCCCACGTGATCAGTGCATGATATCCAAGTGATCAGTGCAATGATCAATCACGTGATCAGTGTATGATCAGCCAGGTGAACAGTGCATGCTCAGTCACGTGATCAGGGCCTGCTGAGCTGCGTGATTCCTGTCTGCCTCATCTGCCTTGACAATTGCCAGCTGAGCTGCACGATTTCTGCCTCTCTTCTGCTTGACAATTGCCAGCTCTGCTGCGTAATTCCTGCCTGCTCAGCTGCTTGATTATTGCCAAGCTGAGCAGCATGAATTCCTCACAGCTGAGTTCCATGATTATTGCCTGCTGACTGTTTGATTCGTGCCTACTCAGCTCTTTGTTTATTGCCTCCAGAGGCAAACATGATCAGTGTATGATAGCAAACATGCTCAGCGCATGATCAGTCACATGATCAGCGCCATTAAGTCAACGTGGATCACTACCATGATAGTCATGTGGACCAGTCCATGCTCAGTCACGGTATCAGTGCATGATCAGCCACGTGATCAGTGCATGATGTGTCACATGATTAGTGTATGATCATACACATGATCAGTGCTTTGGGCAGTCATGTGATCAGTGGCATGATTAGACCGGTGATCAGTGGCATTTTCAGTCTCCGTGGCCAGTGAATGATAGCCACGTGGATCCAGTGCATGATCAGCTCACCTGATGGGTGTATGATCATTACGGGACCGGTAATGGTAGCTATAAGATCCAGTGTATGACCAGCCATGCTATAAGTGCATGATAGCCACGTGATCAGTGCATGATCAGCCACGTGATCAGTGCATGATCAGTCACGTGATCAGTGCATGATCAGCCACAATGATCAGTGCATGATCAATTACGTTATCAGTGCATGATTCAGTCACGTGACCAGTACATGGTAGCTGCGTGAGCTGTGTATGACCATCCAAGTGATCAGTGCATGATAGCCACGTGATCAGTGCATGATCAGTCACGTGATCAGTGCATGATCAGTCATGTGATCAGTGTATGATCTGCCACGTGATCAGTGCATGATCAGTCACGTGATCATTGCATGATCAGTCACGTGATCAGTGTATGATCTGCCACGTGATCAGTGCATGATCAGCCACATGATCAGTGCATGATCAATTACATTATCAGTGAATGATCATCCACGTGACCAGTACATGGTAGCTGCGTGAGCAGTGTATGACCAGCCAAGTGATCAGTGCATGATAGCCACGTGAATAGTGCATGATCAGTCACGTGATCAGTGCATGGTCAGTCACGTGATCAGTGCATGGTCAGTCACGTGATCTGTGCATGATCATGCACGTGATCAGTGCATGTGGAGTCATGTAGTCAATGCATGATAGCACCGCAATCAGTGAACAATCAGTCCCGTGATGAGTGTATGATCAGCCAAGTGACCAGTGCAAGATAGCTACGTGATCAGTGCATGATCAGTCACATGATCAGTGCATAATCAGCCACGTCATCAGTGCATGATAGCCACGTGAGCAGTGCATACAATTACGTGATCAGTGCATGCGCAATCACGTGATCTGTGCATGAAAGCCATGTGATCAGTGCATGGTCATTCACGTGATAGGTGTGTGATCAGCGACGTGAACAGTGCATGATCAGTCACGTGACCAGTGCATGGTAGCTACGTGATCATTGCATGATCAGCCACGTGATCAGTGCATGATAGCCACGTGATCAGTGCATGTTATCCACGTGATCAGTGCAGGATAGCCACGTGATCACTTCATGATTATTTACGTGATCTGTATATGATCAGTCACGTGATAAGTGTGTGATCTGCCACCGGATCAGTGCGTGATGAGCCATGTGATCAATGCAGGATCAATTACGTGATCAGTGCATGATCAGTCACATGACTAGTACATGGTTGCCTACGTGATCAGTGCATGATAGCCACGTGATCAGTGCATGATAGCCACATGATCAGTGCATGAGAGCCACGTGATCAGTGCATGATCAGTCACGTGATACATGTGTGATCAAGCCACGTGATCAGTGCATGATAGCCACATGATCAGTGCATGAGAGCCACGTGATCAGTGCATGATCAGCCAGGTGATCAGTGAATGATTGCCATGTGATCAGTTCATGATTAGACACGTGATCTGTGCATGACCAAGGCAGGTGATCAGTGTATGATCAGCCACGTGAACAGTGCATGATAGCCACGTGATCAGTGCATGATCAGTCACCTGATGGGTGTATGATCAGTCACGTGACGGTACATGGGTAGCTACATGATCATTGCATGATCAGCCACGTGAGTAGTGCATGATAGCCACGTGATCAGTGCATGATCAGTGACGTGATCAGTGCATGATCAGTCATGTAATCTGTGCATGACCAGGCACGTGATCATGTATGGACCAGCCATGTGATCACTGCATGATAGCCACGTGATCAGTGCATGAATAAGTCACGTGATCAGTGCATGAACAGTCAAGTGATCAGTGCAGATCAGCCACATGATCACTGCATGATCAATTACGTCATCAGTGCATGATCAGTCACGTGACCAGTACATGGTAGCTGCCGTGATCTGTGTATGACCAGCCAAGTGATCAGTGCATGATAGCCACGTGATCAGTGCATGAATCAGTCACGTGATCAGTGCATGATCAGTCACGTGATCAGTGCATGATCAGCCCCATGATCAGTGCATGATCAGTCACGTAATCAGCACATGGTAGCTGCGTGATAATTTCATGATCAGCCACGTTAGCAGTGCATGATAGCCACGTGATCAGTGCGTGATCAGTCACGTGACAGTACATTGATCAGTCACGTGAACAGTGCATGATCAGCACCGGACCAGTGCATGACTCAGTGATCATGAATGACCAGCCACGTGATCAGTGCATGATCTGCCACGTGATCAGTGCAATGATCAGTCACGGTGATCAGTGCATGATCAAGCGACGTGATCTGTGCATGATCAGTCACGTGACCAGTATATGGTAGCTACGTGAACATTGCAGATGACCAGCCAGGTGAGAAGTGCATGATAGCCACCTGATGTGTGCATATCAGTTACGTGAGCAGAATATGATCAGCCACGTGATCAGTGCATGAGTGCCACCTGATCAGTGCATGATCCAGTCACGTGACAGGTGTGTGAATAAGCCACGTGAACAGTGCATGTTCAGCACGTGATTCAGTGCATGATATCCACGTGATCAGCTGCATGATCAGTTACGTGAACAGTGTATGATCAGCCACGTGAGCAGTGCATGGTCAGACACGTGAACAGTGTATGATAAAACACGTGATCAGTGCATGATATCCCGTGATCAGTGCATGATCAGTCACGTAATAGGTGTGTGATCAGCCACGTGATCAGTGCATGATGAGTCAGGTGATCAGTGCAGGATTAATTACGTGATCAGTGCATGATCAGTCACGTGACCAGTACATGGTTGCTACGTGATCATTGCATGATCGCCACGTGAGCAGTGCATGGTAGCCACGTGAGCAGTGCATGATCAGTCACGTGATCAGTACATGTTCAGTCAACTGAACAGTGAATGATCATTTACGTGATCTGAGCATAATCAGTCACGAGACCAGTATATGGTAGCTACGTGAACATTGCATGACCAGCCAGTGAGAAGTGCATGATAGCCACGTGATGTGTGCATTATCAGTTACGTGAGCAGAGTATGATCAGCCACGTGATCGGTGCATGATCAGCCACATGACCAGTGCATGATCAATTACGTGATCAGTGCATGATCAGTCACGTGACCAGTACATGGTAGCTACGTGATCATTGCATGATCAGCCACGTGATCAGTGCATGATCAGCCACGTGATCAGTGCATAATCAGTCACGTGATCAGTGCATGGTCAGTCACGTGATCAGTGCATGATCATCCACGTGATCAGTGCATGATCAATTACGTGATCAGTGCAAGATGAGTCACGTGACCAGTACATGGTAGCTACGTGAACATTGCATGATCAGCCACTTGAGCAGTGCATGATAGCCACGTGATCAGTGCATGATCAGCCACGTGAGCAGTGCATGATAGCCACGTGATCAGTGCATGATCAGCCACGTGATCAGTGCATAATCAGTCACGTGATCAGTGCATGGACAGTCACGTGATCAGTGCATGATCAATTACGTGACCAGTGCATGATCAGTTACGTGAGCAGTGTATGATCAGCCACGTGATCAGTGCATGGTCAGACACGTGACCAGTACATGTTAGCTGCGTGATCAGTGTATGACCAGCCAAGTGATCAGTGCATGATAGCCACGTGATCAGTGCATGATCAGTGATGTGATCAGTGCCTGATCAGTCACG
>NW_020190756.1:0-60406 GCF_002263795.3 Bos taurus | reverse complement strand
TCAGGTACGGACACACGAGTCACGTGGCTGACAATACACTGATCACGGATGGTCATGCACTGATCACGTGACGTGATCATTGCACTGATGCACGGGGCTATCATGCACTGATCACGGCTGATTCATGCACTGTTCACGAACATCATCCACATCACGTGGATATCATGCAATATCACGTGTTTGACATACACTGTTGCACTATCTACCATGCAACTGCTCACGTGGCTGATCATACACTGTGCTTCACGTAACTGATCATGCACTGATCACGTGGATATCATGCAATGATCACGTGTTTGATCATACACTGTCACGTTCTGGACCATGCACTGCTCACGTGCTGATCATGCACTGATTCACGTGGCTGATTACACTGCTCAGGTTAACTGATCATGGCACTGATCACGTGGCTATCATGCACTGATCACGTGGCTGAACATGCACTGTTCACGTGGCTGATCACACACCTGTCACGCTGGCTATCAATGCCACTTATCACGTGCGATCATGCAATGATCACGAGCTACCATGCACTGGCACGGACTGATATGCACTATCAGGTAACTATCACTCACTGATCAAGCGGACTGATTCATGGCACAAGATCACGTACTGGATCATGCACCGATCACTGACTGATCATGGCACTGAATCACTGGCTATCACATGCACTGCTCACGTCGGCTGATCATGCAAGATCACGCAGCTACAATTTACTGGTCACATGACTTGATACATTGCACTGACACATAATTGACATGCACTATCACCTGCTATATGCCTGGATTTATGACTGATAAGTGCTGATTCATGTTTGGTGTCACACATTCATTCATGGCGCTGGAGCAATGAACAGTAGAGCTAGTAGGCCAGGAATCAGTCAGCAGGCTATAATCATGGAACTCACCTCTGAGAAATCATGCTGCTCAGCTGGCAATAATCAAGTGCATGAGCAGGCAGGAATTACGCAGCACAGGTGGCAAATTGTCCAAGGCAGATGACAGGGCAGGAATCGTGCAGCTCAGCTTGGAAATTGTCAAGCAGTATGAGCAGGCAGTAATCACGCAGCTCAAACAGGCCCTGATCACGTGACTGAGCATGCACTATTCACGTCGCTGATCCACAACCTATCACGTGACTGATCTGCATGATCATGTGATTGGATCATGCACTATCACGTGCTGTCATGCACTGATCACGGCTGGACATACCACTATCACGTGCTTGGTCATGCACTATGACGTGGCTGACCATCACTGATCACGCGGCTATCATGCACTGCTAAACGTGGTGGATCATGCAATGTTCATGTAGCTATATGGCACTACTCACGCTGGCTGATCATGCAATGTTCACGTAGTACCATGTACTGTCACGTGACTGATCATGCCACACACGTTAATTGATCATCACTTGATCACGTAGCTGATCTCAGATGATCACGTAGCACCATGTACTTCCCGCTGATGATCATGCTCTATCACTTAATCATCATGCACTGATCACGTGCACCATGCATTGATCACTGCTGATCATACTCTGCTCATTCGTAAAACGACATCCACTGCATCACGTGGCATCATGGCCACTGCTCACGTTGCGTATTCATGCAGTGATCACTCAGCTACCATTACTGGTACATGAGCTATTCATGCACTGATCACGTAATGATCATGCACTATCACGTGGCTTATCATGCATTCATCATGTGATTTGACATGTGACGATCATGTTTTGGTGTGTCACCACACTATCAGTGCAATCTGGAGGCAACGAACAAAGAGCTGATAGCAGAATCAGTCAGCAGGCTATAATCATGAACAGCTCTGAGAAATCATGCTGCTCAGCTGGCAATAATCAAGTAGAGAGCAGCAGAATTGTGCACACAAGGTGGCAATTGTCAAGAGATGACAGGCAGGAATCGTGCAGCTCAGCTGGCAATTGTCAAGCAGATGAGCAGACACTAATCACGCAGCTCAGCAGCCCTGATCAACGTGACTGAGCATGCATGTTCACGTACGCGTGATCACACGACCGTATCACGTGAATGATCTGCACTGATCACGTGATAGCCTGCACTGACACGTAATGTATGCACTGCTCCACGTGGCTATCCATGCACTGATGACGTTGCTATCATGCACTGATCACCTAGCTATCTTGCACTGATCACTTGGCTGATCATACACTATCACGCGACTTATCGTTGCACTGATTATGGCGCTATCATACATTGACTACATGACTTCCACATGCACTGAGCACGTGGCTGATCAGGCACTGATCATTGTGGCATCATGCATGTACTCACGTGGCTGATCATGCAAATCGATCACGTAGCTTACCATGTTGTACTGTTCACGTGACTGATCATGCACTGATCACGTAGATTGATCATGAGACTGATCACCGGTGACTGATCATCGCACTGTTCACGAGACTCATCATTCACTGATCACATGGATATCATGCACTGATCACGTGTTTGATCATCACTGTTCAGTGTCTGACCATGCACTGCTCACGTGGCTATCATACACTGTTCACGTAACTATCATGCACTGATCACATGGATATCATGCACTGATCAGTGCTTATATACCACTGTTCACGTGCGACCATGACTGCTCACGTGGACTTGATCATACACTGTTCACGTAACTGATCATGCACCTATCACGTGGATATCACTTGCACTGACACGTGGCTGAACATGCACTGTTTCACGTGGCTATCACACACCTTCATTGAGCTGATATGCACTATCACGTGCCTTATTCATACTCTGCTCACGTAACTGAGTCATGCACACATCAGGTGGCTATCATGCACCTTCTCACCTTGCTGCGTCATGCAATGTTCACGTAGCTACATGTACTGTCACGTGAGTGATCATAGCACTGAATCCTGGCCTGATCATGCACTGATCACGTGACTGATCATGCACTCTTCACGTGCTTACCACACACCTGTCACAGGACTACTGCATCATGCACTGATCAGCGTGCACTCATCACTTATCACTGGACTGACATGCCACTATCACTAACTGATCATCACACACCCACGCACATGCACTTCTCACCTTGGCTGGTCATGCAATGATCAACTAGGCAACCATGTACTGGTCACGCTGACTGATCATGCACTGATCACGTAATAATCCTGCACTGATCTCCTGACTCATCATGCATCTGGATCACTGCTTGATCACAACACGTATCACGTACTATCATCACTTGATCACGTGGGTTACATGCACTGAAACACGTGGCATCATTCACTGATCACGTGGATATCATGCCACTGATCACGTGGCTGATCACACACAGTATCAACATTGGACTGATCATGCACTGATTCACTGCTCTCATGCACAAGCACTGATTGCGCATGCACTGCCTCACGTATTGTATGCAACTGCTCACGTGGCTCTCATGCATTGATGACTGAGCTAATCATCACTATCATGTGACTGATTCACTGCCACTGATCACGTAGCTATCTTGAACTGGTCACCTTGGCTGATCATACACTCTCCACGACATCGTGCACTGATTGCGGCGCTTATCAGATTGACTACAGACTCAACATGCATGATCACGTGCATGATCATGCACTGATCACGGACTGAACCATGCACTATCACGTGACTTCATGCCACTGATCACGTGGCTATCATGCACTATCAATTTGGCTGGTCATACACTGATCATGTGCCTTCATGCAACTGATCATTGTGGGCTGATCATGCACTGCTCTTCGTGTCTGGTCATGCAATGATCACGTACTAACCATATACTGGTCACGCGCACTGATCATGCACAGATCACGTAAAGATCGTGCACTGTTCTGACTGATCATTGCATGACACGTGACGGATCATGCACTATCACGTGGCTATCAGCTCTCCTCACGTGGTGAATCAATGCGCAATGATCACGTAGCAAACCATGTCATGTCACCTGACTTGATCATCACTTATATTGTAATTGATCCAGCAGCTGATCACGTGGCTCATTCACTTGCCACTGATCACGGTGACTGTTCACGCACTGATCACGTGACTGATCATGCCACTATCACGGCTATAATGCCCCTTGATTACGTGGCTGATCATACACTGTCAATTCCTGGTCATGCCACACATCACGTGGACTAATCATGAACTGATCACGGGAGCTATAATCACTGATCACGTGGATAGCATCACTGATTAGGCCTGTCATGCCACAGATCACCTGACTAATTCATGACTGATCCACGGTAGGTATTCATGCACTATCACGATGACTGATCATACACTGCACGTGTCTATCATCGCTGATCACGGGCTGATCATACATCTGCTACGTAGCTGATCATGCACTGATCACGTGTCTATCATGCAGTCTCACGTGGCTGTCTGCCAATGACACGTAGCTTACATGTTACTGGTCACGTGACTGATTCATCAATGGTAACGTAATTGATCATGACCATGATTCACATGACTATCATACTGATCACGTGATTGATCATTCACTGATCACGTGTCTATCATGCACTGCTCACGAGGCTGATCATGCAATGATTACGCAGCTACCATGTACTGGTCACATGTCTGATCATGCACTGATCAGGTAATGATCATGCCACTGAATCCACGTGAAACTATCAGCAGCAGATCAACCGTGATCTGACATGCACAGATCACGGACTTGATTCATGCACTGATCACTGGCTATCGTGCACTGATCATGTGCTATTCATGCACTGATCAAATGGCTGATCATGGAATGATTCACGTAGCTACCAGCACTGGTCACGTGACTGATCATGCACTGCATTTCAACGTGGCTATCGTCACATGATTTCACGGGCTATCATGCACTATCAATGGCTGATCATAAATCACCGTAGCTACCCATGCACTGCGTCACGTGACTGATCAGCACTGATCAGGGTAATTGATCATCACTGATCACGTGACTGATCATGCACCAGATAACGGACTGATCATGCACAGATCACGTGACTGATCAGCACTGATCACGAGGCTATAATGCCCTGATACGGGCTGATCATACACTTTCACTGCGCTGGTCGATGCCACAGAATCCACGTGACTGATCATGCACTATCACGTGCTATCATGCACTTATCACGTGCCTGGTCATGCACAGATACATAACTTGATCATGCACTAACACGTGACTTGATCATGCACTGATCACTGTCTATCATGCACTACTCACCTGGCTGATCATGCAACTATCATGTAAGCTACCAATGTTACCGGTCAGGTGACTGATCATACACCCCATCAGTGACGGATCATGCACTGATCACTGGCGATCATACACTATCACGTGACTGCTATGCACTGATCACTGACTGGTCATGCACTGATCACGTGGCTATATGCACTGAGTCACGTGGCTGGATCATGCACTGTTCACGAGAATCATCATGCACTGATCACGTGGAATCATGCAATGATCACGTGTTATCATACACTGTTCAGCGTTCTGACCATGCACTGCTCCACGTAGCTGATCATACACTTTCACAACTGATCATGCACTATCACTGGATATCATGCCAATATCACGTGTTTGATCATACACTGTTCACGTGTCTGACCATGCACTGCTCACGTGGCTGATCATGCACTGCAATCACTGGCTTATCATACACTGCTCAGGTAAACTGATTCATGCACTGATCACGTGGCTATCATGCACTATCACGTGCTGAACATCCACTTCACGTGGCTTATCACAACCACCTGTTCACGTGCTATCATGCACTGATCACGTGGCTGATCATGCAATGATCACGTAGCTACCATGCCACTGTCACGTGACTGATCATCACTGATCAGGTAACTGATCATGCACTGATCAAGACCCTGCATCCGATGCACAGACCTCACGTGGACTGATCTATGCACAGATCACCTGACTCTGATCATGCACTGATCACGGTGGTATATCACTGCATGCCTGCTCGACCTTCGGCTGATCATGGCACATGATCACGGCAGCCTACCATCTTACTGGCACATGACTGAGTGCTATGCGACTGATCACCATAATTAGAATCATGCACCATGATCACCCTGGGCTGATCATGCGCTTGAATTATGTGACTGCAGTAACTGTGCTGATCATGTTTGGTGTCACACACTTGATCATCTGTGCCTCTGGAGGCAATGAACATAGAGCTGGAGGTAGGCAGGAAATCAGTCAGCAGGCTACTATCATGGAACTGCCTCTGATGAAAATTCATGCTGCTTCAGCTCTGGGCAATAATCAAGTATGATGAGCAGGCCGGAAGTACTCGCAGTCACGAGGTGGCAATTGTCATAGGAGGACCGACCAAGCAGAACTATCGTGCAGCGTCCAGCTGGAAATTGGGCTCAAGCAGAGTAGTCGGCAGTAATGCACCATGACAGCTCAACAGGCCCTGATCACGTGATAGAGCAGCACTATTCACGTCGCTGAACGCACACCTATCACGTGACTGATCATGCACTTGATTCATGTGATCTGATCTCCATGCACTGATCACGTGGCTGTCATGCACATGATCACTTGGCTGACATACACTGATCACGTGCTGGTCATGCACTGAGTGACGGGCTGACCATTGCACTGATCACGTGGCTATCATGCATGCTAACGTGGGTATCAATGCAATGTTCATGTAGCTATCATGCACTACTCACTGGCTATCATGCAATGTCACGTAGCTACCCAAATGTACTGGTTCACGTACTGATCAGCACTATCACTAATTGAATCATGGCCAACTGATCACGAGCTGATCCATGCAATGATCACGTAGCTACCAGTGTACTGTCCCGTGAGGATCATGCACTATCACGTAATTGATCATGCACTGATCACGTGGCACTCATGCATTGATCACGGGCGCTGACATACCTCTGCTCACGTAAACTGATCATGTGCACTGCGCACGTGGCTATCATGCAACTGCTCACGTGGCTGATCATGCCAGTGATCACGCAGCTACATGCTACTGGTTACATGACGATCATGCACTGATCACGAATTGATCATGCAGCTGATCACGTGGCTTATCATCATTCATTCATGTGATTGATCAGTTGTGACGATTCATGTTTGGTGTCACACACTGATATGGCATCTTGAGAGCAACGAAAAAAGAGCTGAGTAGCAGGGAATCAGTCAGCAGGCCTGATAATCATGGAACTCAGCTCTGAGAAATCATGCTGCTCAGCTGGCCAATAATCAAGTAGATGAGCAGGCGAATTGTGCAAGCAAAGTTGGCATTGTCAAGGAGATGACAGAGAATCGTACAGCTCAGCTGCCAATTTTCAAGCAGATGAGCAGGACAGTAATCACGCAGCTCAGGCAGTGCCCTGATCACGTGACTGAGCATGCACTGTTCACGTCGCTTGATTCACACACCGTATCACGTGAATGATCATGCACTGATCCGTGATAGCGCATGCATATCAGTTAATTGTATGCACTGCTCACGTGCTATCATGCACTGATTGACGTTGCTGATCATTGCACTGATCCAACCCTAGCTATCTGGCACTGATCACGGGCTGATCATACCACTCATCACGGGACTATCGTGCACTGCATTATGCGCGCTATCATACATTGACTACATGACTCCACATGCACTGATCACAGTGGAGATCATGCACTGATCACGTGACTTGACCATGCACTGATCACGTGACTGATTATGCACTGAATCACGTGGCTATGCAGCACTATCATGTGGCTATCCATGCAGTACTCACGTGGCTTGATCATGCGAATGACACGTAGCTACCCAGTTACTGGTCACGTGACTGATCATGCACTTCACGTGGCTATCATCACTGATCTACGTGGCTCTCATGCACAGATCACGTGAGTTGCGCATGCACTGCTCACGAATGTATGCACTGCTCACCGTGGCTCTCATGCCATATGACGTGACTAATCATGCCACTGGATCATTGACTATCATGCACTGATCACGCTAGCTATCTAACTGGTCACTTGCTGATCATTAGCACTCATCGACGCGGACTGATCGTTGCACTGATTGCGCGCTATCAGCCATTGCCTACATGACTCAACATGCACTGATCACGTGCATATATGCACTGAATCACGGGACTGACCATGCACTGATTCACGGGAACTGATCATTGCACTATTCCACGTGCTATCATTGCACTGATCATTTGGCTGGAGTCATTACATGATCATGTGCCTGTTCATTCACTGATCATTGTGGCTTGATCATGCACTGCTCTGTGTCTGTCATGCAATGATCACGTAGCTACCAATACTGGCACGCCACGAGATCATGCAACCAGATCACGTAAAGGATCGTGCATTGTTCCCTGACTGATCATGTACTGATCACGTGACTATCATGCATGATCACGTGGTATTGCATGCTCTCCTCACGTGGGTGATCATCAATGATTCACGTACGCAACCATGTACTGGTCACCTGACTGATCCATGCTACTTACAGTAATTGATCCAGCACCTGATCACGATGGCTCATCATGCACTACACTGACTTTCACGCAACTGATCACGTGACTATCATGCACTGGACACGTGGCATAAATGCACCTATTACGTGGCTGATCATACCACTGTTCAATTCCTGGTCATGCACAATCCACGTGGACTAATCATGAACTGATCACGGGGCTATAATTCACTGATTCACGGGAATATCATGCAACTAGATTACGTGCCTGTCATGCACAGATCACCTGACTAATTCATGTGAACTGATACACGAGTATCATGCACTATTCACGTTGGCTGATCATACAACTGTTCAGCGTGTATCTGATCATGCAAGCTGATCACTGGATGATCAACATGCTCACGTTAAGCTGATCATGCAAACTGATCACGTGTCTATTCATCGAGTGCTCACGTGCTGATCCTGCAATGATCCACGTAGCTACATTACTGGTCACGTGACTGATTTTCATCATGTAACGTAATTGATCATGCCACTGATCACCTGACTGTCATTTACTGATCACGGTATTGATCTCACGATCACGGGTCTATCATGCACTGCCCTCACGTGGCTGCATCCATGCAAATGATTACGCAGCTACCATGTACTGTCACATGACTATCATGCACATCAGTAATTGATCATGCAACTGATCACTGACTATCATGCCACAGATCACTTGACTGATCATGCACAGATCACTGACTGATCATGCACTGATCACGTGGCTATCGTGCACTGATCCATGGCGAGTCATGCACTGATCAAATGCTGATCATGAATGAATCACGTAAGGCTACCATGCCACTGTCACGTGAACTGAATCATGCACTGATCACGTGGCTATCTGCGACTTGATCACGTGCTATTCAGTGCACTGATCAAGTGGCTGATCATGAATGACACGTAGCTACCATGCACTGGTCACGTACTGATCATGCACTGCATCAGTAATTGATTCATGCACTGATGCACGTGACTGATCAATGCACAATAACGTGACTGATCATGCCACAGATCACGTGACTGCATCAGCACTGATCACGTGGCTATAATTGCCTCCTGATTACGGGCTGATCAACACTTTTCACGTGTCGCTGGTCATGCAGCAGATTACATTAACTGATCATGCACTGAAACACGTGACTGATCATGCACTGATCACCCGTGTCATCATGCACTACTTCACCTGGCTGATCATGCAACTCATTGTAGCTAACCATGTACCGTCAGTGACTGATCATACACATCAGGACGGATCATGCACGATCACGTGGCGCTGATCATTACACTGATCACGTGACCTGTCATGCACTGATCACGTGACTGATCGATGCACTGATCACGTGGCTATCATGCACTGATCACGTTGTCTGATCATCACTGTTCACGAGACTTCATCATGCACTGATTCACGTGGATATCATGCAATGATCAACTGTTTGATCATTACAACTGGTCGACGTCGTCTGACCATGCACTGCTCACGTGCTGATCATCAACTGTTCACAACTGATCATGCACTGATCACGTGGATATTCAGCAATGATCACGGGGGTTTGATTTCAGACACTGTTCACCGTTGTCTGACCATGCCACTGCTCACGTGCTGATCATGCACGATCACGTGGCTATCATACACTGCTCAGGAACTGATCGATGCACCTGATCACGCTATCAGCACTTATCACGTGGCTGCAAACATGCCACTGTGTCAACGTGGCTGATCCACACCACCTGTCACGTGGCTATCATCACTATCACCTGGCTATCATGCAAATCACGTAGCTACCCCAATGGCCCCCAAAAACTGGTCACTTGACGATCATGCACTATCAGGTAACTATCATGCACTGATCAAGGACTGATCATGCACAGATTCACGTGACTGATCATGCACAGATCACGTGATGATCAGGCACTGATCACGTGCATCATGCACTGCTCACGTGGCTGATCATGCAATGATCACGCAGCTACATTACTGTCACATGACGCATCATGCACTGATCACATAATTGATATGCACTGATCACCTGGCTTGATCATGGCCTTGATTATTGTGAGCTGAAATGCTGATCAGTTTGGTGTCACACATCATCATGTGCATCTGGAGGGACAATGAACATAGAAGCTAAGTAGGCAGGAATCCAGTCAGCAGGCTTTAATCATTGGAACTGACCTCTGAGAATCGATGCTGCCTCAGCTGGCAATAATCAATAGATGAAGCAGGCAGAATACGCCAGCACTGGTGGCAAATTGTCAAAGAGACGACAAGCAGGAGATCGTGCAGCTCAGCTCGAAAAGTCAAGCAGATGAGCAGCCAGTAAATCACGCAGCTCAACAGGCCCTTGATCACGTGACTGAGCATGCTACTATCACGTCGCTGATCGCCACAAAACCTATCACGCGGACTGATCAATGCACTATCATTGTACTGACATGCACTGATCACGTGGCTGCATGCCACTGATCACTTGGCGGAACATACCCACTGATCACGTGCTTGGCTCATGCACTGATGACGTGGCTTACCATGCACATGAATCACGTGGCTATCATGCACTGCCTAACGTGACTATCATGCAATGTCATGTAGCTATCATGCACTACTCACGTGCGCTATCATGCAATGTTCACGTAGCTACCATGTACTGGTCACGTGACTGATTCATGCACTGATCACGTAATTATCATGCCACTGATCACGTAGCTGATCATTGCAAATGATCACGTAGCTACCATGTACTGGTCCCGTGAGTGATCATGCACTGCATCGTGATATTTGACTCATGCACTGATTCTACGTGGCACTCATGCACTGATGACGTGTGGCTGGATCATGATCTCTCTCACGTAACTGATCATGCACTGATCACGTGGCTATCATGCACTGCTCACGTTGGCTTGATCATGCAGTGATCACGCAGCTACCATGTACTGGTTACATGACTGATCATGCACTGATCACGTAATTGATCATGCACTGATCACGTGGCTTATCATGCATCATCAGTGATTGATCATTCTGTGACGCATCATGTTGTTCACAACACTGATCATGTGCATCTGAGGCAACGAACAAAGAGCTGAGTAGGCAGGAATCCAGTCACAGGCTATAATCATGGAACCAGCTCTGAGAAATCATGCTGCTCAGCTGGCAATAACAAGGTAGATGAGCAGGCAGGGAATTGTGCAGCACAGGTGGCAATTGTCAAGGAGATGACAGGCAGGAATCGTACAGCTCAGCTGGCAATTGTCAAGCAGATGAGCAGACAGTAATCACGCAGCTCAGCAGGCCCTGAATCACGTGACTGAGCATGCACTGTTTCACGTCGCTGATCACACACCTATCACGGTGAATGATCATTGCACTGGTCACGTGAATAAGGCATGCACTGATCACGTAATTTATCACGCCACGTGGCATCATCACTGCATGACGTTGCTTGATCATGCCACTGATCACCTAGCTACTGCACTATCACTTGAGCTATTCATAACACTCATCACGGACTATGCTGCACTGATTATGGCGTATTCATACATTGACTACATGACTCCACATGCACTATCACGTGATGATCATTGCACTTGATCATGTGACTGACCAGTGCACTGATTTCACGTGACTGATATATGGCACTGATCACGTGGCTGATCATGGCACTGATCCATGTGGCTTATCATGCAGTACTGCACGTGGCTGATCATGCAATGATCACGTAGCTACCATGTTACTGGTCACGTGACTGATCATGCACTGACTCACGTGGCTGATCATGCACGATCACGTGACTGATCATGCACTGTTTCACGTGAGACTTCATCATTACACTGATTCACATGGAATTATCATCCACTGATCACTGTTTATCATTACACTGTTCACGGTCGACCATGCACTGCTCACGTGGCTGATCATACACTGTCACGTAAACTGATCATGGAACTGATTCAACATGGGATATCATTGCAGCTGATCACGTGTTTGATCATACACTGTTTCACGTGTTCTGACCATGCACTGCTCACGTGGCTGATCATACACTGTTTCACGTAACTGATCATGCACTGATCACGTGGATATCAGTGCTACTGATCACGTGGCTGACATGCCACTCCTGGTCACGATGCTTATCACCACCTGTCATGTGACTGATCATGCACTGATTCACGGCGTTATCATTACTCGGCTCATAACTGATCATGCACACATTCAGGTGGCTATCATGCACTTCTCACCTTGCTGGTCATGCAATGTTTCACGTAGCTACCATGTACTGGTCACGTGACTGATCATGCACTGATCACGTGGCTGATCATGCACTGATCACGTGACTGATCATGCACTGTTCACGTGCACCACACACCCTGCACATGGACTGATCAGTGCACTGATCACGTGGCCCTCATGCACTGATCACTGAACTGATCATGCACTGATCCACGTAAAGATCAGCACACATTCCACGTGGCCTATCATGCACTTCCACCTGGGCGCGTCATGCAATGATCACGTAGCAACCATGTACTGCGTCACCCGCGGACTGATCATGCACTGATCCAACGTAATTAATCCTGCACTGATCTCCTGACTCCATCATGCACTGATCACGTGGCTGATCACACACGTATCACGTGACTGATCATGCACTGATCACGTGGTTATCATGCACTGGAACACGTGGCTATCATTCACTGATCACGTGGATATCATGCACTGATCACGTGGCTGATCACACACGTATCACATGACTGATCATTGCACTGATCACGTGGCTCTCATGCACCAGATCACGTTGATTGCGCAGCACTGCTCACGTAATTGTATGCACTGCTCACGTGCTCTCATGCATTGATGACGTGACTAATCATCACTGATCATGTTGACTATTCATGCCACTGATCACGTAGCTATCTTGAACTGGTCACTTGGCTGATCATACACTCATCACGGGACTGATCGTGCACTGATTGCGGCGCTATCATGCATTGACTACATGACTCAACATGCACTGATCACGTTGCATGATCATGCACTGATCACGGAGCTGACCATGCACTGATCACGTGACTGATCATGCACTGATCACGTGGCTTCATGCACTGATTCATTTGGCTTTGAGCCTGTCATGCAGCTGATCATGTGGCTATCATGGCCACTGCCTCTTCTGTCTGTCTGCAATATCACATAGCTACCATATAACTGGTCAACGCGAACTGATCATGCACAGATCAGTAAATGATCGTGCACTGTTCCTGACATCAATGTACTGATCACGTGACTGAGTCATGCACTGCATCACGTGGTATCATGCTTCTCCTTCACGTGGTATCATGACAATATCACTGTAGCAACCATGTACTTGGTCACCTGACTGATCAGCACTTTATCATGTATGAGTCCAGCACTAATCACGTGGCTCAGTCATCACTGATCACGTGACTGTTCACGCACTGATCACTGACTGATCATGCACTGATCACGTGGCTATAATGCCCTGATACGTGGCTGATCATACACTGTTCAATTCCTGGTCATGCACAGATCACGTGACTAATCATGAACTGATCACGGGGCTATATTCACTGATCACGTGGATATCATGCACTGATTACGTGCCTGTCATGCACAGATCACCTGACTAATCATGAACTGATCACGTAGGTATCATGCACTGATCACGTGCTGATCATACACTGTTCACGTGTCTGATCATGCGCTGATCACGTGGCTGATCATACACTGCTCACGTAGCTGATCATGCACTGATCACGTGTCTATCATGCAGTGCTCACGTGGCTGATCCTGCAATGATCACGTAGCTTACATGTACTGGTCACGTGACTGATCATGCAATGGTAACGTAATTGATCATGCACTGATCACGTGACTGATCATGTACTGATCACGTGATTGATCATGCACTTGATCACGTGTCTATCATGCACTGCTCACGTGGCTGATCATGCAATGATTACGCAGCTACCATGTACTGGTCACATGACTGATCATGCACTGATCAGGTAATTGATCATGCACTGATCACGTGACTGATCATGCACAGATCACGTGACTGATCATGCACAGATCACGTGACTGATTCATGCACTGATCACGTGGCTATCGTGCACTGATCATGTGGCTATCATGCACTGATCAATGGCTGATCATGGAATGATCACGTAGCTACCATGCACTGGTCACGTGACTGATCATGCACTGATCACGTGGCTATCGTGCACTGATCACGTGGCTATCATGCACTGATCAAGTGGCTGATCATGGAATGATCACGTAGCTACCATGCACTGGTCACGTGACTGATCATGCACCTGATCAGGTAATTTGATCATGCACTGATCACGTGACTGATCATGCACAGATAACGTGACTGATCATGCACAGATCACGTGACTGATCAGGCACTGATCACGTGGCTATAATGCCCTGATTACGGGGCTGATCATACACTTTTCACGTGCCTGGTCATGCACAGATTACATAACTGATCATGCACTGAACACGTGACTGATCATGCACTGATCACGTGTCTATCATGCACTACTCACCTGGCTGATCATGCAACGATCATGTAGCTACCATGTACCGGTCAGGTGACTGATCATACACCCATCAGGTGACGGATCATGCACTGATCACTGGCTGATCATACACTGATCACGTGACTGGTCATGCACTGATCACGTGGACTGATCATGCACTGATCACGTGGCTATCATGCACTGATCACGTGGCTGATCATGCACTGTTCACAGAGGACTCATCATGCACTGATCACGTGGATATCATGCAATGATCACGTGTGTTTGATCATACCACTGTTCACGTGTCTGACCATGCACTGCTCACGTGGCTGATCATACACTGTTCACGTAACTGATCATGCACTGATCACGTGGATATCATGCAATGATCACGTGTTTGATCATACACTGTTCACGTGTCTGACCATGCACTGCTCACGTGGCTGATCATGCACTGATCACGTGGCTGATCATACACTGCTCAGGTAACTGATCATGCACTGATCACGTGGCTATCATGCACTGATCACGTGGCTGAACATGCACTGTTCACGTGGCTGATCACACACCTGTCACGTGGCTATCATGCACTTATCACGTGGCTGATCATGCAATGATCACGTAGCTACCATGCACTGGTCACGTGACTGATCATGCACTGATCAGGTAACTGATCATGCACTGATCAAGGGACTGATCATGCACAGATCACGTGACTGATCATGCACAGATCACGTGACTGATCATGCACTGATCACGTGGCTATCATGCACTGCTCACGTGGCTGATCATGCAATGATCACGCAGCTACCATTTACTGGTCACATGACTGATCATGCACTGATCACATAATTGATCATGCACTGATCACCTGGCTTATCATGCCTTGATTATGTGACTGATAATGTGCTGATCATGTTTGGTGTCACACATTCATCATGTGCCTCTGGAGGCAATGAACATAGAGCTGAGTAGGCAGGAATCAGTCAGCAGGCTATAATCATGGAACTGACCTCTGAGAAATCATGCTGCTCAGCTGGCAATAATCAAGTAGATGAGCAGGCAGGAATTACGCAGCACAGGTGGCAATTGTCAAGGAGACGACAAGCAGGAATCGTGCAGCTCAGCTGGAAATTGTCAAGCAGATGAGCAGGCAGTAATCACGCAGCTCAACAGGCCCTGATCACGTGACTGAGCATGCACTATTCACGTCGCTGATCGCACACCTATCACGTGACTGATCATGCACTGATCATGTGACTGATCATGCACTGATCACGTGGCTGTCATGCACTGATCACTTGGCTGGACATACACTGATCACGTGCTTGGTCATGCACTGATGACGTGGCTGACCATGCACTGATCACGTGGCTATCATGCACTGCTAACGTGGCTGATCATGCAATGTTCATGTAGCTATCATGCACTACTCACGTGGCTGATCATGCAATGTTCACGTAGCTACCATGTACTGGTCACGTGACTGATCATGCACTGATCACGTAATTGATCATGCACTGATCACGTAGCTGATCATGCAATGATCACGTTAGCTACCATGTACTGGTCCCGTGAGTGATCATGCACTGATCACGTAATTGATCATGCACTGATCACGTGGCACTCATGCATTGATCACGTGGCTGATCATACTCTGCTCACGTAACTGATCATGCACTGATCACGTGGCTATCATGCACTGCTCACGTGGCTGATCATGCAGTGATCACGCAGCTACCATGTACTGGTTACATGACTGATCATGCACTGATCACGTAATTGATCATGCACTGATCACGTGGCTTATCATGCATTCATCATGTGATTGATCATGTGACGATCATGTTTGGTGTCACACACTGATCATGTGCATCTGGAGGCAACGAACAAAGAGCTGAGTAGGCAGGAATCAGTCAGCAGGCTATAATCATGGAACTCAGCTCTGAGAAATCATGCTGCTCAGCTGGCAATAATCAAGTAGATGAGCAGGCAGGAATTATGCAGCACAGGTGGCAATTGTCAAGGAGATGACAGGCAGGAATCGTACAGCTCAGCTGGCAATTGTCAAGCAGATGAGCAGACAGTAATCACGCAGCTCAGCAGGCCCTGATCACGTGACTGAGCATGCACTGTTCACGTCGCTGATCACACACCTATCACGTGAATGATCATGCACTGATCACGTGATAGCGCATGCACTGATCACGTAATTGTATGCACTGCTCACGTGGCTATCATGCACTGATGACGTTGCTGATCATGCACTGATCACCTAGCTATCTTGCACTGATCACTTGGCTGATCATACACTCATCACGGGACTTATCGTGCACTGATTATGGCGCTATCATACATTGACTACATGACTCCACATGCACTGATCACGTGGCTGATCATGCACTGATCATGTGGCTATCATGCAGTACTCACGTGGCTGATCATGCAATGATCACGTAGCTACCATGTACTGGTCACGTGACTGATCATGCACTGATCACGTGGCTGATCATGCACTGATCACGTGACTGATCATGCACTGTTCACGAGACTCATCATACACTGATCACATGGATATCATGCACTGATCACGTGTTTGATCATACACTGTTCACGTGTCTGACCATGCACTGCTCACGTGGCTGATCATACACTGTTCACGTAACTGATCATGCACTGATCACATGGATATCATGCACTGATCACGTGTTTGATCATACACTGTTCACGTGTCTGACCATGCACTGCTCACGTGGCTGATCATACACTGTTCACGTAACTGATCATGCACTGATCACGTGGATATCATGCACTGATCACGTGGCTGAACATGCACTGTTCACGTGGCTTATCACACACCTGTCATGTGACTGATCATGCACTGATCACGTGGCTTATCATACTCTGCTCACGTAACTGATCATGCACACATCAGGTGGCTATCATGCACTTCTCACCTTGCTGGTCATGCAATGTTCACGTAGCTACCATGTACTGGTCACGTGACTGATCATGCACTGATCACGTGGCTGATCATGCACTGATCACGTGACTGATCATGCACTGTTCACGTGGCTTACCACACACCTGTCACATGACTGATCATGCACTGATCACGTGGCACTCATGCACTGATCACGTGACTGATCATGCACTGATCACGTAACTGATCATGCACACATCACGTGGCTATCATGCACTTCTCACCTGGCTGGTCATGCAATGATCACGTAGCAACCATGTACTGGTCACGTGACTGATCATGCACTGATCACGTAATTAATCCTGCACTGATCTCCTGACTCATCATGCACTGATCACGTGGCTGATCACACACGTATCACGTGACTGATCATGCACTGATCACGTGGTTATCATGCACTGAACACGTGGCTATCATTCACTGATCACGTGGATATCATGCACTGATCACGTGGCTGATCACACACGTATCACATGACTGATCATGCACTGATCACGTGGCTCTCATGCACAGATCACGTGATTGCGCATGCACTGCTCACGTAATTGTATGCACTGCTCACGTGGCTCTCATGCATTGATGACGTGACTAATCATGCACTGATCATGTGACTGATCATGCACTGATCACGTAGCTATCTTGAACTGGTCACTTGGCTGATCATACACTCATCACGGGACTGATCGTGCACTGATTGCGGCGCTATCATGCATTGACTACATGACTCAACATGCACTGATCACGTGCATGATCATGCACTGATCACGGGACTGACCATGCACTGATCACGTGACTGATCATGCACTGATCACGTGGCTATCATGCACTGATCATTTGGCTGGTCATACACTGATCATGTGCCTGGTCATGCACTGATCATGTGGCTGATCATGCACTGCTCTCGTGTCTGGTCATGCAATGATCACGTAGCTACCATATACTGGTCACGCGACTGATCATGCACAGATCACGTAAATGATCGTGCACTGTTCCCGTGACTGATCATGTACTGATCACGTGACTGATCATGCACTGATCACGTGGCTATCATGCTCTCCTCACGTGGGTGATCATGCAATGATCACGTAGCAACCATGTACTGGTCACCTGACTGATCATGCACTTATCATGTAATTGATCCAGCACTGATCACGTGGCTCATCATGCACTGATCACGTGACTGTTCACGCACTGATCACGTGACTGATCATGCACTGATCACGTGGCTATAATGCCCTGATTACGTGGCTGATCATACACTGTTCAATTCCTGGTCATGCACAGATCACGTGACTAATCATGAACTGATCACGGGGCTATAATTCACTGATCACGTGGATATCATGCACTGATTACGTGCCTGTCATGCACAGATCACCTGACTAATCATGAACTGATCACGTAGGTATCATGCACTGATCACGTGGCTGATCATACACTGTTCACGTGTCTGATCATGCGCTGATCACGTGGCTGATCATACACTGCTCACGTAGCTGATCATGCACTGATCACGTGTCTATCATGCAGTGCTCACGTGGCTGATCCTGCAATGATCACGTAGCTTACATGTACTGGTCACGTGACTGATCATGCAATGGTAACGTAATTGATCATGCACTGATCACGTGACTGATCATGTACTGATCACGTGATTGATCATGCACTGATCACGTGTCTATCATGCACTGCTCACGTGGCTGATCATGCAATGATTACGCAGCTACCATGTACTGGTCACATGACTGATCATGCACTGATCAGGTAATTGATCATGCACTGATCACGTGACTGATCATGCACAGATCACGTGACTGATCATGCACAGATCACGTGACTGATCATGCACTGATCACGTGGCTATCGTGCACTGATCATGTGGCTATCATGCACTGATCAAATGGCTGATCATGGAATGATCACGTAGCTACCATGCACTGGTCACGTGACTGATCATGCACTGATCACGTGGCTATCGTGCACTGATCACGTGGCTATCATGCACTGATCAAGTGGCTGATCATGGAATGATCACGTAGCTACCATGCACTGGTCACGTGACTGATCATGCACTGATCAGGTAATTGATCATGCACTGATCACGTGACTGATCATGCACAGATAACGTGACTGATCATGCACAGATCACGTGACTGATCAGGCACTGATCACGTGGCTATAATGCCCTGATTACGGGGCTGATCATACACTTTTCACGTGCCTGGTCATGCACAGATCACGTGACTGATCATGCACTGATCACGTGGCTATCATGCACTGATCACGTGCCTGGTCATGCACAGATTACATAACTGATCATGCACTGAACACGTGACTGATCATGCACTGATCACGTGTCTATCATGCACTACTCACCTGGCTGATCATGCAACGATCATGTAGCTACCATGTACCGGTCAGGTGACTGATCATACACCCATCAGGTGACGGATCATGCACTGATCACGTGGCTGATCATACACTGATCACGTGACTGGTCATGCACTGATCACGTGACTGGTCATGCACTGATCACGTGGCTATCATGCACTGATCACGTGGCTGATCATGCACTGTTCACGAGACTCATCATGCACTGATCACGTGGATATCATGCAATGATCACGTGTTTGATCATACACTGTTCACGTGTCTGACCATGCACTGCTCACGTGGCTGATCATACACTGTTCACGTAACTGATCATGCACTGATCACGTGGATATCATGCAATGATCACGTGTTTGATCATACACTGTTCACGTGTCTGACCATGCACTGCTCACGTGGCTGATCATGCACTGATCACGTGGCTGATCATACACTGCTCAGGTAACTGATCATGCACTGATCACGTGGCTATCATGCACTGATCACGTGGCTGAACATGCACTGTTCACGTGGCTGATCACACACCTGTCACGTGGCTATCATGCACTACTCACCTGGCTGATCATGCAATGATCACGTAGCTACCATGCACTGGTCACGTGACTGATCATGCACTGATCAGGTAACTGATCATGCACTGATCAAGGGACTGATCATGCACAGATCACGTGACTGATCATGCACAGATCACGTGACTGATCATGCACTGATCACGTGGCTATCATGCACTGCTCACGTGGCTGATCATGCAATGATCACGCAGCTACCATTTACTGGTCACATGACTGATCATGCACTGATCACATAATTGATCATGCACTGATCACCTGGCTTATCATGCCTTGATTATGTGACTGATAATGTGCTGATCATGTTTGGTGTCACACATTGATCATGTGCCTCTGGAGGCAATGAACATAGAGCTGAGTAGGCAGGAATCAGTCAGCAGGCTATAATCATGGAACTGACCTCTGAGAAATCATGCTGCTCAGCTGGCAATAATCAAGTAGATGAGCAGGCAGGAATTACGCAGCACAGGTGGCAATTGTCAAGGAGACGACAAGCAGGAATCGTGCAGCTCAGCTGGAAATTGTCAAGCAGATGAGCAGGCAGTAATCACGCAGCTCAACAGGCCCTGATCACGTGACTGAGCATGCACTATTCACGTCGCTGATCGCACACCTATCACGTGACTGATCATGCACTGATCATGTGACTGATCATGCACTGATCACGTGGCTGTCATGCACTGATCACTTGGCTGGACATACACTGATCACGTGCTTGGTCATGCACTGATGACGTGGCTGACCATGCACTGATCACGTGGCTATCATGCACTGCTAACGTGGCTGATCATGCAATGTTCATGTAGCTATCATGCACTACTCACGTGGCTGATCATGCAATGTTCACGTAGCTACCATGTACTGGTCACGTGACTGATCATGCACTGATCACGTAATTGATCATGCACTGATCACGTAGCTGATCATGCAATGATCACGTAGCTACCATGTACTGGTCCCGTGAGTGATCATGCACTGATCACGTAATTGATCATGCACTGATCACGTGGCACTCATGCATTGATCACGTGGCTGATCATACTCTGCTCACGTAACTGATCATGCACTGATCACGTGGCTATCATGCACTGCTCACGTGGCTGATCATGCAGTGATCACGCAGCTACCATGTACTGGTTACATGACTGATCATGCACTGATCACGTAATTGATCATGCACTGATCACGTGGCTTATCATGCATTCATCATGTGATTGATCATGTGACGATCATGTTTGGTGTCACACACTGATCATGTGCATCTGGAGGCAACGAACAAAGAGCTGAGTAGGCAGGAATCAGTCAGCAGGCTATAATCATGGAACTCAGCTCTGAGAAATCATGCTGCTCAGCTGGCAATAATCAAGTAGATGAGCAGGCAGGAATTGTGCAGCACAGGTGGCAATTGTCAAGGAGATGACAGGCAGGAATCGTACAGCTCAGCTGGCAATTGTCAAGCAGATGAGCAGACAGTAATCACGCAGCTCAGCAGGCCCTGATCACGTGACTGAGCATGCACTGTTCACGTCGCTGATCACACACCTATCACGTGAATGATCATGCACTGATCACGTGATAGCGCATGCACTGATCACGTAATTGTATGCACTGCTCACGTGGCTATCATGCACTGATGACGTTGCTGATCATGCACTGATCACCTAGCTATCTTGCACTGATCACTTGGCTGATCATACACTCATCACGGGACTTATCGTGCACTGATTATGGCGCTATCATACATTGACTACATGACTCCACATGCACTGATCACGTGGATGATCATGCACTGATCACGTGACTGACCATGCACTGATCACGTGACTGATTATGCACTGATCACGTGGCTGATCATGCACTGATCATGTGGCTATCATGCAGTACTCACGTGGCTGATCATGCAATGATCACGTAGCTACCATGTACTGGTCACGTGACTGATCATGCACTGATCACGTGGCTGATCATGCACTGATCACGTGGCTCTCATGCACAGATCACGTGATTGCGCATGCACTGCTCACGTAATTGTATGCACTGCTCACGTGGCTCTCATGCATTGATGACGTGACTAATCATGCACTGATCATGTGACTGATCATGCACTGATCACGTAGCTATCTTGAACTGGTCACTTGGCTGATCATACACTCATCACGGGACTGATCGTGCACTGATTGCGGCGCTATCATGCATTGCCTACATGACTCAACATGCACTGATCACGTGCATGATCATGCACTGATCACGGGACTGACCATGCACTGATCACGTGACTGATCATGCACTGATCACGTGGCTATCATGCACTGATCATTTGGCTGGTCATACACTGATCATGTGCCTGGTCATGCACTGATCATGTGGCTGATCATGCACTGCTCTCGTGTCTGGTCATGCAATGATCACGTAGCTACCATATACTGGTCACGCGACTGATCATGCACAGATCACGTAAATGATCGTGCACTGTTCCCGTGACTGATCATGTACTGATCACGTGACTGATCATGCACTGATCACGTGGCTATCATGCTCTCCTCACGTGGGTGATCATGCAATGATCACGTAGCAACCATGTACTGGTCACCTGACTGATCATGCACTTATCATGTAATTGATCCAGCACTGATCACGTGGCTCATCATGCACTGATCACGTGACTGTTCACGCACTGATCACGTGACTGATCATGCACTGATCACGTGGCTATAATGCCCTGATTACGTGGCTGATCATACACTGTTCAATTCCTGGTCATGCACAGATCACGTGACTAATCATGAACTGATCACGGGGCTATAATTCACTGATCACGTGGATATCATGCACTGATTACGTGCCTGTCATGCACAGATCACCTGACTAATCATGAACTGATCACGTAGGTATCATGCACTGATCACGTGGCTGATCATACACTGTTCACGTGTCTGATCATGCGCTGATCACGTGGCTGATCATACACTGCTCACGTAGCTGATCATGCACTGATCACGTGTCTATCATGCAGTGCTCACGTGGCTGATCCTGCAATGATCACGTAGCTTACATGTACTGGTCACGTGACTGATCATGCAATGGTAACGTAATTGATCATGCACTGATCACGTGACTGGTCATGTACTGATCACGTGATTGATCATGCACTGATCACGTGTCTATCATGCACTGCTCACGTGGCTGATCATGCAATGATTACGCAGCTACCATGTACTGGTCACATGACTGATCATGCACTGATCAGGTAATTGATCATGCACTGATCACGTGACTGATCATGCACAGATCACGTGACTGATCATGCACAGATCACGTGACTGATCATGCACTGATCACGTGGCTATCGTGCACTGATCATGTGGCTATCATGCACTGATCAAATGGCTGATCATGGAATGATCACGTAGCTACCATGCACTGGTCACGTGACTGATCATGCACTGATCACGTGGCTATCGTGCACTGATCACGTGGCTATCATGCACTGATCAAGTGGCTGATCATGGAATGATCACGTAGCTACCATGCACTGGTCACGTGACTGATCATGCACTGATCAGGTAATTGATCATGCACTGATCACGTGACTGATCATGCACAGATAACGTGACTGATCATGCACAGATCACGTGACTGATCAGGCACTGATCACGTGGCTATAATGCCCTGATTACGGGGCTGATCATACACTTTTCACGTGCCTGGTCATGCACAGATTACATAACTGATCATGCACTGAACACGTGACTGATCATGCACTGATCACGTGTCTATCATGCACTACTCACCTGGCTGATCATGCAACGATCATGTAGCTACCATGTACCGGTCAGGTGACTGATCATACACCCATCAGGTGACGGATCATGCACTGATCACGTGGCTGATCATACACTGATCACGTGACTGGTCATGCACTGATCACGTGACTGATCATGCACTGATCACGTGGCTATCATGCACTGATCACGTGGCTGATCATGCACTGTTCACGAGACTCATCATGCACTGATCACGTGGATATCATGCAATGATCACGTGTTTGATCATACACTGTTCACGTGTCTGACCATGCACTGCTCACGTGGCTGATCATACACTGTTCACGTAACTGATCATGCACTGATCACGTGGATATCATGCAATGATCACGTGTTTGATCATACACTGTTCACGTGTCTGACCATGCACTGCTCACGTGGCTGATCATGCACTGATCACGTGGCTGATCATACACTGCTCAGGTAACTGATCATGCACTGATCACGTGGCTATCATGCACTGATCACGTGGCTGAACATGCACTGTTCACGTGGCTGATCACACACCTGTCACGTGGCTATCATGCACTACTCACCTGGCTGATCATGCAATGATCACGTAGCTACCATGCACTGGTCACGTGACTGATCATGCACTGATCAGGTAACTGATCATGCACTGATCAAGGGACTGATCATGCACAGATCACGTGACTGATCATGCACAGATCACGTGACTGATCATGCACTGATCACGTGGCTATCATGCACTGCTCACGTGGCTGATCATGCAATGATCACGCAGCTACCATTTACTGGTCACATGACTGATCATGCACTGATCACATAATTGATCATGCACTGATCACCTGGCTTATCATGCCTTGATTATGTGACTGATAATGTGCTGATCATGTTTGGTGTCACACATTCATCATGTGCCTCTGGAGGCAATGAACATAGAGCTGAGTAGGCAGGAATCAGTCAGCAGGCTATAATCATGGAACTGACCTCTGAGAAATCATGCTGCTCAGCTGGCAATAATCAAGTAGATGAGCAGGCAGGAATTACGCAGCACAGGTGGCAATTGTCAAGGAGACGACAAGCAGGAATCGTGCAGCTCAGCTGGAAATTGTCAAGCAGATGAGCAGGCAGTAATCACGCAGCTCAACAGGCCCTGATCACGTGACTGAGCATGCACTATTCACGTCGCTGATCGCACACCTATCACGTGACTGATCATGCACTGATCATGTGACTGATCATGCACTGATCACGTGGCTGTCATGCACTGATCACTTGGCTGGACATACACTGATCACGTGCTTGGTCATGCACTGATGACGTGGCTGACCATGCACTGATCACGTGGCTATCATGCACTGCTAACGTGGCTGATCATGCAATGTTCATGTAGCTATCATGCACTACTCACGTGGCTGATCATGCAATGTTCACGTAGCTACCATGTACTGGTCACGTGACTGATCATGCACTGATCACGTAATTGATCATGCACTGATCACGTAGCTGATCATGCAATGATCACGTAGCTACCATGTACTGGTCCCGTGAGTGATCATGCACTGATCACGTAATTGATCATGCACTGATCACGTGGCACTCATGCATTGATCACGTGGCTGATCATACTCTGCTCACGTAACTGATCATGCACTGATCACGTGGCTATCATGCACTGCTCACGTGGCTGATCATGCAGTGATCACGCAGCTACCATGTACTGGTTACATGACTGATCATGCACTCATCACGTAATTGATCATGCACTGATCACGTGGCTTATCATGCATTCATCATGTGATTGATCATGTGACGATCATGTTTGGTGTCACACACTGATCATGTGCATCTGGAGGCAACGAACAAAGAGCTGAGTAGGCAGGAATCAGTCAGCAGGCTATAATCATGGAACTCAGCTCTGAGAAATCATGCTGCTCAGCTGGCAATAATCAAGTAGATGAGCAGGCAGGAATTGTGCAGCACAGGTGGCAATTGTCAAGGAGATGACAGGCAGGAATCGTACAGCTCAGCTGGCAATTGTCAAGCAGATGAGCAGACAGTAATCACGCAGCTCAGCAGGCCCTGATCACGTGACTGAGCATGCACTGTTCACGTCGCTGATCACACACCTATCACGTGAATGATCATGCACTGATCACGTGATAGCGCATGCACTGATCACGTAATTGTATGCACTGCTCACGTGGCTATCATGCACTGATGACGTTGCTGATCATGCACTGATCACCTAGCTATCTTGCACTGATCACTTGGCTGATCATACACTCATCACGGGACTTATCGTGCACTGATTATGGCGCTATCATACATTGACTACATGACTCCACATGCACTGATCACGTGGATGATCATGCACTGATCATGTGACTGACCATGCACTGATCACGTGACTGATTATGCACTGATCACGTGGCTGATCATGCACTGATCATGTGGCTATCATGCAGTACTCACGTGGCTGATCATGCAATGATCACGTAGCTACCATGTACTGGTCACGTGACTGATCATGCACTGATCACGTGGCTGATCATGCACTGATCACGTGACTGATCATGCACTGTTCACGAGACTCATCATACACTGATCACATGGATATCATGCACTGATCACGTGTTTGATCATACACTGTTCACGTGTCTGACCATGCACTGCTCACGTGGCTGATCATACACTGTTCACGTAACTGATCATGCACTGATCACATGGATATCATGCACTGATCACGTGTTTGATCATACACTGTTCACGTGTCTGACCATGCACTGCTCACGTGGCTGATCATACACTGTTCACGTAACTGATCATGCACTGATCACGTGGATATCATGCACTGATCACGTGGCTGAACATGCACTGTTCACGTGGCTTATCACACACCTGTCATGTGACTGATCATGCACTGATCACGTGGCTTATCATACTCTGCTCACGTAACTGATCATGCACACATCAGGTGGCTATCATGCACTTCTCACCTTGCTGGTCATGCAATGTTCACGTAGCTACCATGTACTGGTCACGTGACTGATCATGCACTGATCACGTGGCTGATCATGCACTGATCACGTGACTGATCATGCACTGTTCACGTGGCTTACCACACACCTGTCACATGACTGATCATGCACTGATCACGTGGCACTCATGCACTGATCACGTGACTGATCATGCACTGATCACGTAACTGATCATGCACACATCACGTGGCTATCATGCACTTCTCACCTGGCTGGTCATGCAATGATCACGTAGCAACCATGTACTGGTCACGTGACTGATCATGCACTGATCACGTAATTAATCCTGCACTGATCTCCTGACTCATCATGCACTGATCACGTGGCTGATCACACACGTATCACGTGACTGATCATGCACTGATCACGTGGTTATCATGCACTGAACACGTGGCTATCATTCACTGATCACGTGGATATCATGCACTGATCACGTGGCTGATCACACACGTATCACATGACTGATCATGCACTGATCACGTGGCTCTCATGCACAGATCACGTGATTGCGCATGCACTGCTCACGTAATTGTATGCACTGCTCACGTGGCTCTCATGCATTGATGACGTGACTAATCATGCACTGATCATGTGACTGATCATGCACTGATCACGTAGCTATCTTGAACTGGTCACTTGGCTGATCATACACTCATCACGGGACTGATCGTGCACTGATTGCGGCGCTATCATGCATTGACTACATGACTCAACATGCACTGATCACGTGCATGATCATGCACTGATCACGGGACTGACCATGCACTGATCACGTGACTGATCATGCACTGATCACGTGGCTATCATGCACTGATCATTTGGCTGGTCATACACTGATCATGTGCCTGGTCATGCACTGATCATGTGGCTGATCATGCACTGCTCTCGTGTCTGGTCATGCAATGATCACATAGCTACCATATACTGGTCACGCGACTGATCATGCACAGATCACGTAAATGATCGTGCACTGTTCCCGTGACTGATCATGTACTGATCACGTGACTGATCATGCACTGATCACGTGGCTATCATGCTCTCCTCACGTGGGTGATCATGCAATGATCACGTAGCAACCATGTACTGGTCACCTGACTGATCATGCACTTATCATGTAATTGATCCAGCACTGATCACGTGGCTCATCATGCACTGATCACGTGACTGTTCACGCACTGATCACGTGACTGATCATGCACTGATCACGTGGCTATAATGCCCTGATTACGTGGCTGATCATACACTGTTCAATTCCTGGTCATGCACAGATCACGTGACTAATCATGAACTGATCACGGGGCTATAATTCACTGATCACGTGGATATCATGCACTGATTACGTGCCTGTCATGCACAGATCACCTGACTAATCATGAACTGATCACGTAGGTATCATGCACTGATCACGTGGCTGATCATACACTGTTCACGTGTCTGATCATGCGCTGATCACGTGGCTGATCATACACTGCTCACGTAGCTGATCATGCACTGATCACGTGTCTATCATGCAGTGCTCACGTGGCTGATCCTGCAATGATCACGTAGCTTACATGTATTGGTCACGTGACTGATCATGCAATGGTAACGTAATTGATCATGCACTGATCACGTGACTGATCATGTACTGATCACGTGATTGATCATGCACTGATCACGTGTCTATCATGCACTGCTCACGTGGCTGATCATGCAATGATTACGCAGCTACCATGTACTGGTCACATGACTGATCATGCACTGATCAGGTAATTGATCATGCACTGATCACGTGACTGATCATGCACAGATCACGTGACTGATCATGCACAGATCACGTGACTGATCATGCACTGATCACGTGGCTATCGTGCACTGATCATGTGGCTATCATGCACTGATCAAATGGCTGATCATGGAATGATCACGTAGCTACCATGCACTGGTCACGTGACTGATCATGCACTGATCACGTGGCTATCGTGCACTGATCACGTGGCTATCATGCACTGATCAAGTGGCTGATCATGGAATGATCACGTAGCTACCATGCACTGGTCACGTGACTGATCATGCACTGATCAGGTAATTGATCATGCACTGATCACGTGACTGATCATGCACAGATAACGTGACTGATCATGCACAGATCACGTGACTGATCAGGCACTGATCACGTGGCTATAATGCCCTGATTACGGGGCTGATCATACACTTTTCACGTGCCTGGTCATGCACAGATCACGTGACTGATCATGCACTGATCACGTGGCTATCATGCACTGATCACGTGCCTGGTCATGCACAGATTACATAACTGATCATGCACTGAACACGTGACTGATCATGCACTGATCACGTGTCTATCATGCACTACTCACCTGGCTGATCATGCAACGATCATGTAGCTACCATGTACCGGTCAGGTGACTGATCATACACCCATCAGGTGACGGATCATGCACTGATCACGTGGCTGATCATACACTGATCACGTGACTGGTCATGCACTGATCACGTGACTGGTCATGCACTGATCACGTGGCTATCATGCACTGATCACGTGGCTGATCATGCACTGTTCACGAGACTCATCATGCACTGATCACGTGGATATCATGCAATGATCACGTGTTTGATCATACACTGTTCACGTGTCTGACCATGCACTGCTCACGTGGCTGATCATACACTGTTCACGTAACTGATCATGCACTGATCACGTGGATATCATGCAATGATCACGTGTTTGATCATACACTGTTCACGTGTCTGACCATGCACTGCTCACGTGGCTGATCATGCACTGATCACGTGGCTGATCATACACTGCTCAGGTAACTGATCATGCACTGATCACGTGGCTATCATGCACTGATCACGTGGCTGAACATGCACTGTTCACGTGGCTGATCACACACCTGTCACGTGGCTATCATGCACTACTCACCTGGCTGATCATGCAATGATCACGTAGCTACCATGCACTGGTCACGTGACTGATCATGCACTGATCAGGTAACTGATCATGCACTGATCAAGGGACTGATCATGCACAGATCACGTGACTGATCATGCACAGATCACGTGACTGATCATGCACTGATCACGTGGCTATCATGCACTGCTCACGTGGCTGATCATGCAATGATCACGCAGCTACCATTTACTGGTCACATGACTGATCATGCACTGATCACATAATTGATCATGCACTGATCACCTGGCTTATCATGCCTTGATTATGTGACTGATAATGTGCTGATCATGTTTGGTGTCACACATTGATCATGTGCCTCTGGAGGCAATGAACATAGAGCTGAGTAGGCAGGAATCAGTCAGCAGGCTATAATCATGGAACTGACCTCTGAGAAATCATGCTGCTCAGCTGGCAATAATCAAGTAGATGAGCAGGCAGGAATTACGCAGCACAGGTGGCAATTGTCAAGGAGACGACAAGCAGGAATCGTGCAGCTCAGCTGGAAATTGTCAAGCAGATGAGCAGGCAGTAATCACGCAGCTCAACAGGCCCTGATCACGTGACTGAGCATGCACTATTCACGTCGCTGATCGCACACCTATCACGTGACTGATCATGCACTGATCATGTGACTGATCATGCACTGATCACGTGGCTGTCATGCACTGATCACTTGGCTGGACATACACTGATCACGTGCTTGGTCATGCACTGATGACGTGGCTGACCATGCACTGATCACGTGGCTATCATGCACTGCTAACGTGGCTGATCATGCAATGTTCATGTAGCTATCATGCACTACTCACGTGGCTGATCATGCAATGTTCACGTAGCTACCATGTACTGGTCACGTGACTGATCATGCACTGATCACGTAATTGATCATGCACTGATCACGTAGCTGATCATGCAATGATCACGTAGCTACCATGTACTGGTCCCGTGAGTGATCATGCACTGATCACGTAATTGATCATGCACTGATCACGTGGCACTCATGCATTGATCACGTGGCTGATCATACTCTGCTCACGTAACTGATCATGCACTGATCACGTGGCTATCATGCACTGCTCACGTGGCTGATCATGCAGTGATCACGCAGCTACCATGTACTGGTTACATGACTGATCATGCACTGATCACGTAATTGATCATGCACTGATCACGTGGCTTATCATGCATTCATCATGTGATTGATCATGTGACGATCATGTTTGGTGTCACACACTGATCATGTGCATCTGGAGGCAACGAACAAAGAGCTGAGTAGGCAGGAATCAGTCAGCAGGCTATAATCATGGAACTCAGCTCTGAGAAATCATGCTGCTCAGCTGGCAATAATCAAGTAGATGAGCAGGCAGGAATTGTGCAGCACAGGTGGCAATTGTCAAGGAGATGACAGGCAGGAATCGTACAGCTCAGCTGGCAATTGTCAAGCAGATGAGCAGACAGTAATCACGCAGCTCAGCAGGCCCTGATCACGTGACTGAGCATGCACTGTTCACGTCGCTGATCACACACCTATCACGTGAATGATCATGCACTGATCACGTGATAGCGCATGCACTGATCACGTAATTGTATGCACTGCTCACGTGGCTATCATGCACTGATGACGTTGCTGATCATGCACTGATCACCTAGCTATCTTGCACTGATCACTTGGCTGATCATACACTCATCACGGGACTTATCGTGCACTGATTATGGCGCTATCATACATTGACTACATGACTCCACATGCACTGATCACGTGGATGATCATGCACTGATCACGTGACTGACCATGCACTGATCACGTGACTGATTATGCACTGATCACGTGGCTGATCATGCACTGATCATGTGGCTATCATGCAGTACTCACGTGGCTGATCATGCAATGATCACGTAGCTACCATGTACTGGTCACGTGACTGATCATGCACTGATCACGTGGCTGATCATGCACTGATCACGTGACTGATCATGCACTGTTCACGAGACTCATCATACACTGATCACATGGATATCATGCACTGATCACGTGTTTGATCATACACTGTTCACGTGTCTGACCATGCACTGCTCACGTGGCTGATCATACACTGTTCACGTAACTGATCATGCACTGATCACATGGATATCATGCACTGATCACGTGTTTGATCATACACTGTTCACGTGTCTGACCATGCACTGCTCACGTGGCTGATCATACACTGTTCACGTAACTGATCATGCACTGATCACGTGGATATCATGCACTGATCACGTGGCTGAACATGCACTGTTCACGTGGCTTATCACACACCTGTCATGTGACTGATCATGCACTGATCACGTGGCTTATCATACTCTGCTCACGTAACTGATCATGCACACATCAGGTGGCTATCATGCACTTCTCACCTTGCTGGTCATGCAATGTTCACGTAGCTACCATGTACTGGTCACGTGACTGATCATGCACTGATCACGTGGCTGATCATGCACTGATCACGTGACTGATCATGCACTGTTCACGTGGCTTACCACACACCTGTCACATGACTGATCATGCACTGATCACGTGGCACTCATGCACTGATCACGTGACTGATCATGCACTGATCACGTAACTGATCATGCACACATCACGTGGCTATCATGCACTTCTCACCTGGCTGGTCATGCAATGATCACGTAGCAACCATGTACTGGTCACGTGACTGATCATGCACTGATCACGTAATTAATCCTGCACTGATCTCCTGACTCATCATGCACTGATCACGTGGCTGATCACACACGTATCACGTGACTGATCATGCACTGATCACGTGGTTATCATGCACTGAACACGTGGCTATCATTCACTGATCACGTGGATATCATGCACTGATCACGTGGCTGATCACACACGTATCACATGACTGATCATGCACTGATCACGTGGCTCTCATGCACAGATCACGTGATTGCGCATGCACTGCTCACGTAATTGTATGCACTGCTCACGTGGCTCTCATGCATTGATGACGTGACTAATCATGCACTGATCATGTGACTGATCATGCACTGATCACGTAGCTATCTTGAACTGGTCACTTGGCTGATCATACACTCATCACGGGACTGATCGTGCACTGATTGCGGCGCTATCATGCATTGACTACATGACTCAACATGCACTGATCACGTGCATGATCATGCACTGATCACGGGACTGACCATGCACTGATCACGTGACTGATCATGCACTGATCACGTGGCTATCATGCACTGATCATTTGGCTGGTCATACACTGATCATGTGCCTGGTCATGCACTGATCATGTGGCTGATCATGCACTGCTCTCGTGTCTGGTCATGCAATGATCACGTAGCTACCATATACTGGTCACGCGACTGATCATGCACAGATCACGTAAATGATCGTGCACTGTTCCCGTGACTGATCATGTACTGATCACGTGACTGATCATGCACTGATCACGTGGCTATCATGCTCTCCTCACGTGGGTGATCATGCAATGATCACGTAGCAACCATGTACTGGTCACCTGACTGATCATGCACTTATCATGTAATTGATCCAGCACTGATCACGTGGCTCATCATGCACTGATCACGTGACTGTTCACGCACTGATCACGTGACTGATCATGCACTGATCACGTGGCTATAATGCCCTGATTACGTGGCTGATCATACACTGTTCAATTCCTGGTCATGCACAGATCACGTGACTAATCATGAACTGATCACGGGGCTATAATTCACTGATCACGTGGATATCATGCACTGATTACGTGCCTGTCATGCACAGATCACCTGACTAATCATGAACTGATCACGTAGGTATCATGCACTGATCACGTGGCTGATCATACACTGTTCACGTGTCTGATCATGCGCTGATCACGTGTCTATCATGCAGTGCTCACGTGGCTGATCCTGCAATGATCACGTAGCTTACATGTACTGGTCACGTGACTGATCATGCAATGGTAAAGTAATTGATCATGCACTGATCACGTGACTGATCATGTACTGATCACGTGATTGATCATGCACTGATCACGTGTCTATCATGCACTGCTCACGTGGCTGATCATGCAATGATTACGCAGCTACCATGTACTGGTCACATGACTGATCATGCACTGATCAGGTAATTGATCATGCACTGATCACGTGACTGATCATGCACAGATCACGTGACTGATCATGCACAGATCACGTGACTGATCATGCACTGATCACGTGGCTATCGTGCACTGATCATGTGGCTATCATGCACTGATCAAATGGCTGATCATGGAATGATCACGTAGCTACCATGCACTGGTCACGTGACTGATCATGCACTGATCACGTGGCTATCGTGCACTGATCACGTGGCTATCATGCACTGATCAAGTGGCTGATCATGGAATGATCACGTAGCTACCATGCACTGGTCACGTGACTGATCATGCACTGATCAGGTAATTGATCATGCACTGATCACGTGACTGATCATGCACAGATAACGTGACTGATCAGGCACTGATCACGTGACTGATCAGGCACTGATCACGTGGCTATAATGCCCTGATTACGGGGCTGATCATACACTTTTCACGTGCCTGGTCATGCACAGATCACGTGACTGATCATGCACTGATCACGTGGCTATCATGCACTGATCACGTGCCTGGTCATGCACAGATTACATAACTGATCATGCACTGAACACGTGACTGATCATGCACTGATCACGTGTCTATCATGCACTACTCACCTGGCTGATCATGCAACGATCATGTAGCTACCATGTACCGGTCAGGTGACTGATCATACACCCATCAGGTGACGGATCATGCACTGATCACGTGGCTGATCATACACTGATCACGTGACTGGTCATGCACTGATCACGTGACTGATCATGCACTGATCACGTGGCTATCATGCACTGATCACGTGGCTGATCATGCACTGTTCACGAGACTCATCATGCACTGATCACGTGGATATCATGCAATGATCACGTGTTTGATCATACACTGTTCACGTGTCTGACCATGCACTGCTCACGTGGCTGATCATACACTGTTCACGTAACTGATCATGCACTGATCACGTGGATATCATGCAATGATCACGTGTTTGATCATACACTGTTCACGTGTCTGACCATGCACTGCTCACGTGGCTGATCATGCACTGATCACGTGGCTGATCATACACTGCTCAGGTAACTGATCATGCACTGATCACGTGGCTATCATGCACTGATCACGTGGCTGAACATGCACTGTTCACGTGGCTGATCACACACCTGTCACGTGGCTATCATGCACTTATCACGTGGCTGATCATGCAATGATCACGTAGCTACCATGCACTGGTCACGTGACTGATCATGCACTGATCAGGTAACTGATCATGCACTGATCAAGGGACTGCTCATGCACAGATCACGTGACTGATCATGCACAGATCACGTGACTGATCATGCACTGATCACGTGGCTATCATGCACTGCTCACGTGGCTGATCATGCAATGATCACGCAGCTACCATTTACTGGTCACATGACTGATCATGCACTGATCACATAATTGATCATGCACTGATCACCTGGCTTATCATGCCTTGATTATGTGACTGATAATGTGCTGATCATGTTTGGTGTCACACATTGATCATGTGCCTCTGGAGGCAATGAACATAGAGCTGAGTAGGCAGGAATCAGTCAGCAGGCTATAATCATGGAACTGACCTCTGAGAAATCATGCTGCTCAGCTGGCAATAATCAAGTAGATGAGCAGGCAGGAATTACGCAGCACAGGTGGCAATTGTCAAGGAGACGACAAGCAGGAATCGTGCAGCTCAGCTGGAAATTGTCAAGCAGATGAGCAGGCAGTAATCACGCAGCTCAACAGGCCCTGATCACGTGACTGAGCATGCACTATTCACGTCGCTGATCGCACACCTATCACGTGACTGATCATGCACTGATCATGTGACTGATCATGCACTGATCACGTGGCTGTCATGCACTGATCACTTGGCTGGACATACACTGATCACGTGCTTGGTCATGCACTGATGACGTGGCTGACCATGCACTGATCACGTGGCTATCATGCACTGCTAACGTGGCTGATCATGCAATGTTCATGTAGCTATCATGCACTACTCACGTGGCTGATCATGCAATGTTCACGTAGCTACCATGTACTGGTCACGTGACTGATCATGCACTGATCACGTAATTGATCATGCACTGGTCATGTGGCTGATCATGCACTGATCACGTGGCTGATCATACACTGATCACGTGACTGATCATGCACTGATCACGTGACTGATCATGCACTGATCACGTGACTGATCATGCACTGATCACTTGGCTGGTCATACTGATCACGTGCCTCATCATGCACTGATCACGTGGCTGATCATGCACTGATCACGTGACTGATCATGCACTGATCACGTGGCTATCATGCACCGATCACGTGGCTATCATGCACAGATCACGTGGCTGAACATGCAATGATCACGTAGCTACCATGTACTGGTCACGTGACTGATCATGCACTGATCACGTGGCTGATCAGGCACTGATCACGTGACTGATCATGCACTGTTCACGAAACTCATCATGCACTGATCACGTGGATATCATGCACTGATCACGTGTATGATCATACACTGTTCACGTGTCTGACTATGCACTGCTCACGTGGCTGATCATACACTGTTCACGTACCTGATCATGCACTGATCACGTGGATATCATGCACTGATCACGTGGCTGAACATGCACTGTTCACGTGGCTTACCACACACCTGTCACGTGACTTGTCATGCACTGATCACGTGGCACTCATGCACTGACCATGTGGCTGATCATACACTGATCACGTGACTGATCATGCACTGATCACGTGGCTATCATGCACTGCTAACTTGGCTGATCATGCAATGATCACGCAGCTACCATGTACTGGTCTCGTGACTGATCATGCACTGATGACGTAATTGATCATGCACTGATCATGTGGCAGATCATGCACTGATCACGTGACTGATCATGCACTGATCACGTGGCTGATCATGCACTGATCACGTGGCTATCATGCACTTATCACATGGCTGGTCATACACTGATCATATAGCTACCATGTACAGGTCACGTGAATGATCATACACCCATCAGGTGACTGATCATGCACTGATCACGTGGCTATCCTGCACTGACCACGAGACTGAAAATGCACTGATCACGTCTAATCATGCACTGATCACATGACTGCCCATGCACTGATCACATGGATGATCATACACTAATCATGTGACAGATCGTGCACTGATCACGTGGCTGATCATGCATTGATACCGTGACTGAGCATGGACTGATCACATGACTATCATGTAGTGATCACGTGACTTAATGGCGCTGACCATGTGACTGATCATGCGCTGAGCATGTTTGCTATCATACACTGATCATGTGCCTCTGGAGGCAATAAACAAAGAGCTGAGTAGGCACGAATCAAACAGTCAGCAGGCAATAATCATGGAACTCAGCTGTGAGGAATCATGCTGCTCAGCTGGCAATAATCAAGCAGCTGAGCAGGCAGGAATTACACAGCACAGCTGGCAATTGTCAAGCAGATGACAGGCAGGATTCGTGCAGCTCAGCTGGCAATTGTCAAGCAGATGAGCAGACTGTAATCACGCAGCTCAGCAGGCCCTGATCACGTGACTGAGCATGCACTGTTCACCTGGCTGATCATACACTGATCACGTGATTGATCATGCACTGATCACTTGGATATCATGCACTGATCACGTGGCTGATCATACACTCTTCACGTGTCTGACCATGCACTGATCACGTGGCTGATCATACACTGCTCACGTAACTGATCATGCACTGATCACGTGGCTATCATGCACTGATCACGTGACTGATCATGCACTGATCACGTGACTGACCATGCACTGATCACGTGACTGATCATGCACTGATGAGTTGGCAATCATGCACTGATTACTTGGCTGATCAAACACTGATTACGTGACTGATAATGCCCTGATCATCTGGCTATCGTGCACTCATTACCTGGCTATCGTGCACTGATCACGTGGTTGATCATACACTGATCACAAGACTGATCTTGCACTGATCACGTCTGTATCATGCACTGATCACCTGACTGCCCATGCACTGATCACGTGGATAAACATACACTGATCATGTCACAGATCATGCAGTGATCACGCGGCTATCATGCACTGCTCACGTGGCTGATCATGCAATGATCACGTAGCTACCATGTACTGGTCACGTGAGTGATCATGCACTGATCCCGTAATGGATCATACACTGATCAGGTGACTTATCATGCACTGTTCACGTGACTGATCATGCACTGATCTCATTGCTATCATGCACGGCTCACATGGCTGATCATGCAATGATCACGTAGCTACCATGTACTGCTCACGTGACTATCATGCACTGATCACGTAATTGATCATGCACTGATCACGTGGCTGATAATACACTGATCACGCAGCTACCATGTACTGGTCACGTGACTGATCATGCACTGATCACTTGGCTGGTCATGCAATGATCATTTAGCTACCATGTACCGGTCACGTGACTGATCATACACCCATCAGGTGACTGATCATGCACTGATCACGTGGCTATCATGCACTGTTCACGTGGATGATCATACACTGTTCATGTGTCTGACCATGCACTGATCACGTGGCTCATCATACACTGCTCACGTAACTGATCATGCACTGATCACGTGGCTATCATGCACTGAATACGTGGCTGAACATGCACTGTTCACGTGGCTGATCACACACATGTCACGTGACATAACATGCACTGATCACGTGGCACTCATGCACTGATCACATGGCTGATCATACTCTGCTCATGTAACTCATCAGGCACACATCACGTTTCTATCATGCACTGCTCACGTGGCTCGTCATGGAATGATCACGTAGCTACCATATACTGGTCACGTGACTGATCATGCACAGATCACGTGACTGATCATGCACTGATCACGTGACTGATCATGCACTGATCACGTAATTGATCATGCAATTATCATTTGGCTGATCATGCACTGATCACGTGGCTGATCATACACTGATCACGTGACTGATCATGCACTGATCACGTGACTGATCATGCACTGTTCACGTGACTGATCATGTACAGATCACGTGAATAACCATGAAGTGATCACGTGGCTATCCTGCACTGATCACGTGGATAACATGCACTGATCACGTGGCTGATCACACACGTATCACGTGACTGATCATGCACTGATCACATGGCTATCATGCACTGATCATGTGGCTATCATGCACTGATCAAGTCGCTGATCATGGAATGATCACGTAGCTACCATGCACTGGTCACGTGACTGATCATGCACTGATCAGGTAATTGATCATGCACTGATCACGTGACTGATCATGCACAAATCACGTGACTGATCATGCACAGATCACGTGACTGATCATGCACTGATCACGTGGCTATCATGCACTGCTCACGTGGCTGATCATGCAATGATCACGAAGCTACCATGTACTGGTCACATGACTGATCATGCACTGATCAGGTAATTGATCATGCACTGATCACGTGACTGATCATGCACAGATCACGTGACTGATCATGCACAGATCACGTGACTGTTCATGCACTGATCACGTGGCTATCATGCACTGCTCACGTGGCTGATCATGCAATGATCACGCAGCTACCATGTACTGGTCACATGACTGATCACGCACTGATCACATAATTGATCATGCACTGATCAACTGGCTTATCACGCATTGATCATGTGACTGATCATACACTGTTTCATGTAACTGATCATGCACTGATCACGTGGCTATCATGCACTGAATACGTGGCTGAACATGCACTGTTCACGTGGCTGATCACACACCTGTCACGTGACATACCATGCACTGATCACGTGGCACTCATGCACTGATCACGTGGCTGATCATACTCTGCTCACGTAACTCATCATGCACACATCACGTGGCTATCATGCACTGCTCACGTGGTTCGTCATGGAATGATCACGAAGCTACCATATACTGGTCAGGTGACTAATCATGCACAGATCACGTTTCTGAGCATGCACTGTTCACGTAGCTGATCACACACCTATCACGTGAATGATCATGCACTGATCACGTGGCTCTCATGCACTGATCACGTGATTGCGCATGCACTGATCACGTAATTGTATGCACTGCTCACGTGGCTATCATGCACTGATGACCTGGCTGATCATGCACTGATCACGTAGCTATCTTGCACTGGTCACTTGGCTGATCATACACTCATCACGGGACTGATCGTGCACTGATTGCGGCGCTATCATGCATTGACTACATGACTCCACATGCACTGATCACGTGCATGATCATGCACTGATCACGTGACTGACCATGCACTGATCACGTGACTGATCATGCACTGATCACGTGGCTATCATGCACTGATCATTTGGCTGGTCATACACTGATCATGTGCCTGGTCATGCATTGATCATGTGGCTGATCATGCACTGCTCACGTGTCTGGTCATGCAATGATCACGTAGCTACCATACACTGGTCACCCGACTGATCATGCACAGATCACGTAAATGATCATGCACTGTTCCCATGACTGATCATGTACTGATCACGTGACTGATCATGCACTGATCACGTGGCTATCATGCTCTCCTCACGTGGGTGATCATGCAATGATCACGTAGCAACCATGTACTGGTCACCTGACTGATCATGCACTGATCATGTAATTGATCCAGCACTGATCACGTGGCTCATCATGCACTGATCACGTGACTGTTCATGTACTGATCACGTGATTGATCATGCACTGATCACGTGTCTATCATGCACTGCTCACGTGGCTGATCATGCAATGATTACGCAACTACGATGTACTGGTCACATGACTGATCATGCACTGATCAGGTAATTGATCATGCACTGATCACGTGACTGATCATGCACAGATCACGTGACTGATCATGCACAGATCACGTGACTGATCATGCACTGATCACGTGGCTATCATGCACTGATCATGTGGCTGATCATGCAATGATTACGCAGCTACCATGTACTGGTCACATGACTGATCATGCACTGATCAGGTAATTGATCATGCACTGATCACGTGACTGATCATGCACAGATCACGTGACTGATCATGTACTGATCACGTGATTGATCATGCACTGATCACGTGGCTATCATGCACTGATCATGTGGCTGATCATGCAATGATTACGCAGCTACCATGTACTGGTCACATGACTGATCATGCACTGATCAGGTAATTGATCATGCACTGATCACGTGACTGATCATGCACAGATCACGTGACTGATCATGCACAGATCACGTGACTGATCATGCACTGATCACGTGGCTATCATGCACTGATCATGTGGCTATCATGCACTGATCAAATGGCTGATCATGGAATGATCACGTAGCTACCATGCACTCTTCACGTGACTGATCATGCACTGATCAGGTAATTGATCATGCACTGATCACGAGGCTGATCATACACGTATCACGTGACTGATCATGCACTGATCACGTGGCTATCATGCACTGATCATGTGGCTATCATGCACTGATCAAGTGGCTGATCATGGAATGATCACGTAGCTACCATGCACTGGTCACGTGACTGATCATGCACTGATCAGGTAATTGATCATGCACTGATCACGTGACTGATCATGCACAGATAACGTGACTGATCATGCACAGATCACGTGACTGATCATGCACTGATCACGTGGCTGTAATTCCCTGATTACGGGGCTGATCATACACTTTTCACGTGCCTGGTCATGCACAGATCACGTGACTGATCATGCAGTGATCACGTGGCTATCATGCACTGATCACGTGCCTGGTCATGCACAGATTACATAACTGATCATGCACTGAACACGTGACTGATCATGCACTGATCACGTGTCTATCATGCACTACTCACCTGGCTGATCATGCAACGATCATGTAGCTACCATGTACCGGTCAGGTGACTGATCATACACCCATCAGGTGACGGATCATGCACTGATCACGTGGCTGATCATACACTGATCACGTGACTGGTCATGCACTGATCACGTGACTGATCATGCACTGAACACGTGGCTATCATGCACTGATCACGTGACTGATCATGCACTGTTCACGAGACTCATCATGCACTGATCACGTGGATATCATGCAATGATCACGTGTTTGATCATACACTGTTCACGTGTCTGACCATGCACTGCTCACGTGGCTGATCATACACTGTTCATGTAACTGATCATGCACTGATCTCGTGGATATCATGAACTGATCCCGTGGCTGAACATGCACTGTTCACGTGGCTTATCACACACCTGTCACGTGACTGATCATGCACTGATCACGTGGCACTCATGCATTGATCACGTGGCTGATCATACTCTGCTCACGTAACTGATCATGCACACATCACGTGGCTATCATGCACTTCTCACCTGGCTGGTCATGCAATGTTCACCTAGCTACCATATACTGGTCACGTGACTGATCATGCTCAGATCACGTAAATGATCATGCACTGTTCAGTTGACTGATCATGTACTGATCACGTGACTGATCATGCACTGATCACGTGGCTATCATGCACTGCTCACGTGGCTGATCATGCACTGATCACGTGACTGATCATGCACTGCTCACGTAGCTGATCATGCACTGATCACGTGGCTGATCATGCAATGATCACGTAGCAACCATGTACTGGTCACGTGACTGATCATGCACTGATCACGTAATTAATCCTGCACTGATCACCTGACTCATCATGCACTGATCACGTGGCTGATCACACACGTATCACGTGACTGATCATGCACTGATCACGTGTCTATCATGCACTACTCACCTGGCTGATCATGCAACGATCATGTAGCTACCATGTACCGGTCAGGTGACTGATCATACACCCATCAGGTGACGGATCATGCACTGATCACGTGGCTGATCATACACTGATCACGTGACTGGTCATGCACTGATCACGTGACTGATCATGCACTGATCACGTGGCTATCATGCACTGATCACGTGACTGATCATGCACTGATCACGTGACTGACCATGCACTGATCACGTGACTGATCATGCACTGATGAGTTGGCAATCATGCACTGATTACTTGGCTGATCAAACACTGATTACGTGACTGATAATGCCCTGATCATCTGGCTATCGTGCACTCATTACCTGGCTATCGTGCACTGATCACGTGGTTGATCATACACTGATCACAAGACTGATCTTGCACTGATCACGTCTGTATCATGCACTGATCACCTGACTGCCCATGCACTGATCACGTGGATAAACATACACTGATCATGTCACAGATCATGCAGTGATCACGCGGCTATCATGCACTGCTCACGTGGCTGATCATGCAATGATCACGTAGCTACCATGTACTGGTCACGTGAGTGATCATGCACTGATCCCGTAATGGATCATACACTGATCAGGTGACTTATCATGCACTGTTCACGTGACTGATCATGCACTGATCTCGTTGCTATCATGCACGGCTCACATGGCTGATCATGCAATGATCACGTAGCTACCATGTACTGCTCACGTGACTATCATGCACTGATCACGTAATTGATCATGCACTGATCACGTGGCTGATAATACACTGATCACGCAGCTACCATGTACTGGTCACGTGACTGATCATGCACTGATCACTTGGCTGGTCATGCAATGATCATTTAGCTACCATGTACCGGTCACGTGACTGATCATACACCCATCAGGTGACTGATCATGCACTGATCACGTGGCTATCATGCACTGTTCACGTGGATGATCATACACTGTTCATGTGTCTGACCATGCACTGATCACGTGGCTCATCATACACTGCTCACGTAACTGATCATGCACTGATCACGTGGCTATCATGCACTGAATACGTGGCTGAACATGCACTGTTCACGTGGCTGATCACACACATGTCACGTGACATAACATGCACTGATCACGTGGCACTCATGCACTGATCACATGGCTGATCATACTCTGCTCATGTAACTCATCAGGCACACATCACGTTTCTATCATGCACTGCTCACGTGGCTCGTCATGGATTGATCACGTAGCTACCATATACTGGTCACGTGACTGATCATGCACAGATCACGTGACTGATCATGCACTGATCACGTGACTGATCATGCACTGATCACGTAATTGATCATGCAATTATCATTTGGCTGATCATGCACTGATCACGTGGCTGATCATACACTGATCACGTGACTGATCATGCACTGATCACGTGACTGATCATGCACTGTTCACGTGACTGATCATGTACAGATCACGTGAATAACCATGAAGTGATCACGTGGCTATCCTGCACTGATCACGTGGATAACATGCACTGATCACGTGGCTGATCACACACGTATCACGTGACTGATCATGCACTGATCACATGGCTATCATGCACTGATCATGTGGCTATCATGCACTGATCAAGTCGCTGATCATGGAATGATCACGTAGCTACCATGCACTGGTCACGTGACTGATCATGCACTGATCAGGTAATTGATCATGCACTGATCACGTGACTGATCATGCACAGATCACGTGACTGATCATGCACAGATCACGTGACTGATCATGCACTGATCACGTGGCTATCATGCACTGCTCACGTGGCTGATCATGCAATGATCACGAAGCTACCATGTACTGGTCACATGACTGATCATGCACTGATCAGGTAATTGATCATGCACTGATCACGTGACTGATCATGCACAGATCACGTGACTGATCATGCACAGATCACGTGACTGTTCATGCACTGATCACGTGGCTATCATGCACTGCTCACGTGGCTGATCATGCAATGATCACGCAGCTACCATGTACTGGTCACATGACTGATCACGCACTGATCACATAATTGATCATGCACTGATCAACTGGCTTATCACGCATTGATCATGTGACTGATCATACACTGTTTCATGTAACTGATCATGCACTGATCACGTGGCTATCATGCACTGAATACGTGGCTGAACATGCACTGTTCACGTGGCTGATCACACACCTGTCACGTGACATACCATGCACTGATCACGTGGCACTCATGCACTGATCACGTGGCTGATCATACTCTGCTCACGTAACTCATCATGCACACATCACGTGGCTATCATGCACTGCTCACGTGGTTCGTCATGGAATGATCACGAAGCTACCATATACTGGTCAGGTGACTAATCATGCACAGATCACGTTTCTGAGCATGCACTGTTCACGTAGCTGATCACACACCTATCACGTGAATGATCATGCACTGATCACGTGGCTCTCATGCACTGATCACGTGATTGCGCATGCACTGATCACGTAATTGTATGCACTGCTCACGTGGCTATCATGCACTGATGACCTGGCTGATCATGCACTGATCACGTAGCTATCTTGCACTGGTCACTTGGCTGATCATACACTCATCACGGGACTGATCGTGCACTGATTGCGGCGCTATCATGCATTGACTACATGACTCCACATGCACTGATCACGTGCATGATCATGCACTGATCACGTGACTGACCATGCACTGATCACGTGACTGATCATGCACTGATCACGTGGCTATCATGCACTGATCATTTGGCTGGTCATACACTGATCATGTGCCTGGTCATGCATTGATCATGTGGCTGATCATGCACTGCTCACGTGTCTGGTCATGCAATGATCACGTAGCTACCATACACTGGTCACCCGACTGATCATGCACAGATCACGTAAATGATCATGCACTGTTCCCATGACTGATCATGTACTGATCACGTGACTGATCATGCACTGATCACGTGGCTATCATGCTCTCCTCACGTGGGTGATCATGCAATGATCACGTAGCAACCATGTACTGGTCACCTGACTGATCATGCACTGATCATGTAATTGATCCAGCACTGATCACGTGGCTCATCATGCACTGATCACGTGACTGTTCATGTACTGATCACGTGATTGATCATGCACTGATCACGTGTCTATCATGCACTGCTCACGTGGCTGATCATGCAATGATTACGCAACTACCATGTACTGGTCACATGACTGATCATGCACTGATCAGGTAATTGATCATGCACTGATCACGTGACTGATCATGCACAGATCACGTGACTGATCATGCACAGATCACGTGACTGATCATGCACTGATCACGTGGCTATCATGCACTGATCATGTGGCTGATCATGCAATGATTACGCAGCTACCATGTACTGGTCACATGACTGATCATGCACTGATCAGGTAATTGATCATGCACTGATCACGTGACTGATCATGCACAGATCACGTGACTGATCATGTACTGATCACGTGATTGATCATGCACTGATCACGTGGCTATCATGCACTGATCATGTGGCTGATCATGCAATGATTACGCAGCTACCATGTACTGGTCACATGACTGATCATGCACTGATCAGGTAATTGATCATGCACTGATCACGTGACTGATCATGCACAGATCACGTGACTGATCATGCACAGATCACGTGACTGATCATGCACTGATCACGTGGCTATCATGCACTGATCATGTGGCTATCATGCACTGATCAAATGGCTGATCATGGAATGATCACGTAGCTACCATGCACTGTTCACGTGACTGATCATGCACTGATCAGGTAATTGATCATGCACTGATCACGAGGCTGATCATACACGTATCACGTGACTGATCATGCACTGATCACGTGGCTATCATGCACTGATCATGTGGCTATCATGCACTGATCAAGTGGCTGATCATGGAATGATCACGTAGCTACCATGCACTGGTCACGTGACTGATCATGCACTGATCAGGTAATTGATCATGCACTGATCACGTGACTGATCATGCACAGATAACGTGACTGATCATGCACAGATCACGTGACTGATCATGCACTGATCACGTGGCTGTAATTCCCTGATTACGGGGCTGATCATACACTTTTCACGTGCCTGGTCATGCACAGATCACGTGACTGATCATGCACTGATCACGTGGCTATCATGCACTGATCACGTGCCTGGTCATGCACAGATTACATAACTGATCATGCACTGAACACGTGACTGATCATGCACTGATCACGTGTCTATCATGCACTACTCACCTGGCTGATCATGCAACGATCATGTAGCTACCATGTACCGGTCAGGTGACTGATCATACACCCATCAGGTGACGGATCATGCACTGATCACGTGGCTGATCATACACTGATCACGTGACTGGTCATGCACTGATCACGTGACTGATCATGCACTGAACACGTGGCTATCATGCACTGATCACGTGACTGATCATGCACTGTTCACGAGACTCATCATGCACTGATCACGTGGATATCATGCAATGATCACGTGTTTGATCATACACTGTTCACGTGTCTGACCATGCACTGCTCACGTGGCTGATCATACACTGTTCACGTAACTGATCATGCACTGATCTCGTGGATATCATGAACTGATCCCGTGGCTGAACATGCACTGTTCACGTGGCTTATCACACACCTGTCACGTGACTGATCATGCACTGATCACGTGGCACTCATGCATTGATCACGTGGCTGATCATACTCTGCTCACGTAACTGATCATGCACACATCACGTGGCTATCATGCACTTCTCACCTGGCTGGTCAGGCAATGTTCACCTAGCTACCATATACTGGTCACGTGACTGATCATGCTCAGATCACGTAAATGATCATGCACTGTTCAGTTGACTGATCATGTACTGATCACGTGACTGATCATGCACTGATCACGTGGCTATCATGCACTGCTCACGTGGCTGATCATGCACTGATCACGTGACTGATCATGCACTGCTCACGTAGCTGATCATGCACTGATCACGTGGCTGATCATGCAATGATCACGTAGCAACCATGTACTGGTCACGTGACTGATCATGCACTGATCACGTAATTAATCCTGCACTGATCACCTGACTCATCATGCACTGATCACGTGGCTGATCACACACGTATCACGTGACTGATCATGCACTGATCACGTGGCTATCATTCACTGATCACGTGGATATCATGCACTGATCACGTGGCTGATCACACACGTATCACATGACTGATCATGCACTGATCACGTGGCTATCATGCACTGATCACGTGGCTGATCATGCAATGATCACGTAGCTACCATGTACTGGTCACGTGACTGATCTTGCACTGATCACGTAATTGATCATGCACTGATCACGTGGCTGATCATGCACTGATCACGTGACTGATCATGCACTGATCACATGGCTCATCACGCACACATCCGGTGGCTCATCACACACGTATCACGTGACTGATCATGTACAGATCACGTAAATAATCATGAAGTGATCACGTGGCTATCCTGCACTGATCACTTGGATAACATGCACTGATCACGTGGCTGATCACACACGTATCATGTGACTGATCATGCACTGATCACGTGGCTATCATGCACTGATCACGTGACTGATCATGCACTGATCACGTGACTTATCATGCATTGATCACGTGGCTATCATGCACTGATCACATGGCTGGTCATACACTGCTCACGTGCCTGGTCATGCACAGATTACATGACTGATCATGCACTCATCACGTCACTGATCATCCACTGATCACGTGGCTATCATGCACTACTCACGTGGCTGATCAAGCAATGATCATGTAGCTACCATGTACCGGTCACGTGACTGATCATACACCCATCAGGTGACTGATCATGCCCTGATCACGTGGCTATCATGCACTGTTCACGGGGCTGATCATACAATGATCACCTGCCTGGTCATGCACAGATCATGTGACTAATCATGAACTGATCACGTAGCAATCATTCACTGATCACCTGGCTGATCATGCACTGATCACGTGGCTATCATGCAATGATCACGTGGCTATCATGCACTGATCACGTGGCTGATCATGCACTGATACCGTGACTGAGCATGGACTGATCACATGACTATCATGTAGTGATCACGTGACTTAATGGCGCTGACCATGTGACTGATCATGCGCTGAACATGTTTGCTATCATACACTGATCATGTGCCTCGGGAGGCAATAAACAAAGAGCTGAGTAGGCATGAATCAAGCAGTCAGCAGGCAATAATCATGGAACTCAGCTGTGAGGAATCATGCTGCTCAGCTGGCAATAATCAAGCAGCTGAGCAGGCAGGAATTACACAGCACAGCTGGCAATTGTCAAGCAGATGACAGGCAGGAATCATGCAGCTCAGCTGGCAATTGTCAAGCAGATGAGCAGACAGAAATCACGCAGCTCAGCAGGCCCTGATCACGTGACTGAGCATGCACTGTTCACTTGGCTGATCATACACTGATCACGTGATTGATCATGCACTGATCACTTGGATATCATGCACTGATCACGTGGCTAATCATACACTGTTCACGGGTCTGACCATGCACTGATCACGTGGCTGATCATACACTGCTCACGTAACTGATCATGCACTGATCACGTAATTGATCATGCACTGATCACGTAGCTGATCATGTACTGGTCCCGTGAGTGATCATGCACTGATCACCTAATTGATCATGCACTGATCACGTGGCTATCATGCACTGAACACGTGACTGATCATGCACTGATCACGTGACTGATCATGCACTGATCACGTGGCTATCATGCACTGATCACATGGCTATCATGCACTGATCATTTGGCTGGTCATACAGTGATCATGTGCCTGGTCATGCACTGATCAGGTGACTGATCATGCACTGCTCACGTGGCTATCATGCACTGCTCACGTGACTGATCATGCACTGATCACGTGGCACTCATGCACTGATCACGTGACTGATCATGCACTGATCACGTAACTGATCATGCACACATCACGTGGCTATCATGCACTTCTCACCTGGCTGGTCATGCAATGTTCACGTAGCTACCATATACTGGTCACGTGACTGATCATGCTCAGATCACGTAAATGATCATGCACTGTTCAGTTGACTGATCATGTACTGATCACGTGACTGATCATGCACTGCTCACGTGGCTATCATGCACTGCTCACGTGGCTGATCATGCAATGATCACGTAGCAACCATGTACTGGTCACGTGACTGATCATGCACTGATCACGTAATTAATCCTGCACTGATCTCCTGACTCATCATGCACTGATCACGTGGCTGATCACACACGTATCACGTGACTGATCATGCACTGATCACGTGGTTATCATGCACTGAACACGTGGCTATCATTCACTGATCACGTGGATATCATGCACTGATCACGTGGCTGATCACACACGTATCACATGACTGATCATGCACTGATCACGTGGCTCTCATGCACAGATCACGTGATTGCGCATGCACTGCTCACGTAATTGTATGCACTGCTCACGTGGCTCTCATGCATTGATGACGTGACTAATCATGCACTGATCATGTGACTGATCATGCACTGATCACGTAGCTATCTTGAACTGGTCACGTGGCTGATCATACACTCATCACGGGACTGATCGTGCACTGATTGCGGCGCTATCATGCATTGACTACATGACTCAACATGCACTGATCACGTGCATGATCATGCACTGATCACGGGACTGACCATGCACTGATCACGTGACTGATCATGCACTGATCACGTGGCTATAATGCCCTGATTACGTGGCTGATCATACACTGTTCAATTCCTGCTCATGCACAGATCACGTGACTAATCATGAACTGATCACGGGGCTATAATTCACTGATCACGTGGATATCATGCACTGATTACGTGCCTGTCATGCACAGATCACCTGACTAATCATGAACTGATCACGTAGGTATCATGCACTGATCACGTGGCTGATCATACACTGTTCACGTGTCTGATCATGCGCTGATCACGTGGCTGATCATACACTGCTCACGTAGCTGATCATGCACTGATCACGTGTCTATCATGCAGTGCTCACGTGGCTGATCCTGCAATGATCACGTAGCTTACATGTACTGGTCACGTGACTGATCATGCAATGGTAACGTAATTGATCATGCACTGATCACGTGACTGATCATGTACTGATCACGTGATTGATCATGCACTGATCACGTGTCTATCATGCACTGCTCACGTGGCTGATCATGCAATGATTACGCAGCTACCATGTACTGGTCACATGACTGATCATGCACTGATCAGGTAATTGATCATGCACTGATCACGTGACTGATCATGCACAGATCACGTGACTGATCATGCACAGATCACGTGACTGATCATGCACTGATCACGTGGCTATCGTGCACTGATCATGTGGCTATCATGCACTGATCAAATGGCTGATCATGGAATGATCACGTAGCTACCATGCACTGGTCACGTGACTGATCATGCACTGATCACGTGGCTATCGTGCACTGATCACGTGGCTATCATGCACTGATCAAGTGGCTGATCATGGAATGATCACGTAGCTACCATGCACTGGTCACGTGACTGATCATGCACTGATCAGGTAATTGATCATGCACTGATCACGTGACTGATCATGCACAGATAACGTGACTGATCATGCACAGATCACGTGACTGATCAGGCACTGATCACGTGGCTGTAATTCCCTGATTACGGGGCTGATCATACACTTTTCACGTGCCTGGTCATGCACAGATCACGTGACTGATCATGCACTGATCACGTGGCTATCATGCACTGATCACGTGCCTGGTCATGCACAGATTACATAACTGATCATGCACTGAACACGTGACTGATCATGCACTGATCACGTGTCTATCATGCACTACTCACCTGGCTGATCATGCAACGATCATGTAGCTACCATATACCGGTCAGGTGACTGATCATACACCCATCAGGTGACGGATCATGCACTGATCACGTGGCTGATCATACACTGATCACGTGACTGGTCATGCACTGATCACGTGACTGATCATGCACTGATCACGTGGCTATCATGCACTGATCACGTGGCTGATCATGCACTGTTCACGAGACTCATCATGCACTGATCACGTGGATATCATGCAATGATCACGTGTTTGATCATACACTGTTCACGTGTCTGACCATGCACTGCTCACGTGGCTGATCATACACTGTTCACGTAACTGATCATGCACTGATCACGTGGATATCATGCAATGATCACGTGTTTGATCATACACTGTTCACGTGTCTGACCATGCACTGCTCACGTGGCTGATCATTCACTGATCACGTGGCTGATCATACACTGCTCAGGTAACTGATCATGCACTGATCACGTGGCTATCATGCACTGATCACGTGGCTGAACATGCACTGTTCACGTGGCTGATCACACACCTGTCACGTGGCTATCATGCACTTATCACGTGGCTGATCATGCAATGATCACGTAGCTACCATGCACTGGTCACGTGACTGATCATGCACTGATCAGGTAACTGATCATGCACTGATCAAGGGACTGCTCATGCACAGATCACGTGACTGATCATGCACAGATCACGTGACTGATCATGCACTGATCACGTGGCTATCATGCACTGCTCACGTGGCTGATCATGCAATGATCACGCAGCTACCATTTACTGGTCACATGACTGATCATGCACTGATCACATAATTGATCATGCACTGATCACCTGGCTTATCATGCCTTGATTATGTGACTGATAATGTGCTGATCATGTTTGGTGTCACACATTGATCATGTGCCTCTGGAGGCAATGAACATAGAGCTGAGTAGGCAGGAATCAGTCAGCAGGCTATAATCATGGAACTGACCTCTGAGAAATCATGCTGCTCAGCTGGCAATAATCAAGTAGATGAGCAGGCAGGAATTACGCAGCACAGGTGGCAATTGTCAAGGAGACGACAAGCAGGAATCGTGCAGCTCAGCTGGAAATTGTCAAGCAGATGAGCAGGCAGTAATCACGCAGCTCAACAGGCCCTGATCACGTGACTGAGCATGCACTATTCACGTCGCTGATCGCACACCTATCACGTGACTGATCATGCATTGATCATGTGACTGATCATGCACTGATCACGTGGCTGTCATGCACTGATCACTTGGCTGGACATACACTGATCACGTGCTTGGTCATGCACTGATGACGTGGCTGACCATGCACTGATCACGTGGCTATCATGCACTGCTAACGTGGCTGATCATGCAATGTTCATGTAGCTATCATGCACTACTCACGTGGCTGATCATGCAATGTTCACGTAGCTACCATGTACTGGTCACGTGACTGATCATGCACTGATCACGTAATTGATCATGCACTGGTCATGTGGCTGATCATGCACTGATCACGTGGCTGATCATACACTGATCACGTGACTGATCATGCACTGATCACGTGACTGATCATGCACTGATCACGTGACTGATCATGCACTGATCACTTGGCTGGTCATACTGATCACGTGCCTCATCATGCACTGATCACGTGGCTGATCATGCACTGATCACGTGACTGATCATGCACTGATCACGTGGCTATCATGCACCGATCACGTGGCTATCATGCACAGATCACGTGGCTGAACATGCAATGATCACGTAGCTACCATGTACTGGTCACGTGACTGATCATGCACTGATCACGTGGCTGATCAGGCACTGATCACGTGACTGATCATGCACTGTTCACGAAACTCATCATGCACTGATCACGTGGATATTATGCACTGATCACGTGTATGATCATACACTGTTCACGTGTCTGACTATGCACTGCTCACGTGGCTGATCCTACACTGTTCACGTACCTGATCATGCACTGATCACGTGGATATCATGCACTGATCACGTGGCTGAACATGCACTGTTCACGTGGCTTACCACACACCTGTCACGTGACTTGTCATGCACTGATCACGTGGCACTCATGCACTGACCATGTGGCTGATCATACACTGATCACGTGACTGATCATGCACTGATCACGTGGCTATCATGCACTGCTAACTTGGCTGATCATGCAATGATCACGCAGCTACCATGTACTGGTCTCGTGACTGATCATGCACTGATGACGTAATTGATCATGCACTGATCATGTGGCAGATCATGCACTGATCACGTGACTGATCATGCACTGATCACGTGGCTGATCATGCACTGATCACGTGGCTATCATGCACTTATCACATGGCTGGTCATACACTGATCATATAGCTACCATGTACAGGTCACGTGAATGATCATACACCCATCAGGTGACTGATCATGCACTGATCACGTGGCTATCCTGCACTGACCACGAGACTGAAAATGCACTGATCACGTCTAATCATGCACTGATCACATGACTGCCCATGCACTGATCACATGGATGATCATACACTAATCATGTGACAGATCGTGCACTGATCACGTGGCTGATCATGCATTGATACCGTGACTGAGCATGGACTGATCACATGACTATCATGTAGTGATCACGTGACTTAATGGCGCTGACCATGTGACTGATCATGCGCTGAGCATGTTTGCTATCATACACTGATCATGTGCCTCTGGAGGCAATAAACAAAGAGCTGAGTAGGCACGAATCAAACAGTCAGCAGGCAATAATCATGGAACTCAGCTGTGAGGAATCATGCTGCTCAGCTGGCAATAATCAAGCAGCTGAGCAGGCAGGAATTACACAGCACAGCTGGCAATTGTCAAACAGATGACAGGCAGGATTCGTGCAGCTCAGCTGGCAATTGTCAAGCAGATGAGCAGACTGTAATCACGCAGCTCAGCAGGCCCTGATCACGTGACTGAGCATGCACTGTTCACCTGGCTGATCATACACTGATCACGTGATTGATCATGCACTGATCACTTGGATATCATGCACTGATCACGTGGCTGATCATACACTCTTCACGTGTCTGACCATGCACTGATCACGTGGCTGATCATACACTGCTCACGTAACTGATCATGCACTGATCACGTGGCTATCATGCACTGATCACGTGACTGATCATGCACTGATCACGTGACTGACCATGCACTGATCACGTGACTGATCATGCACTGATGAGTTGGCAATCATGCACTGATTACTTGGCTGATCAAACACTGATTACGTGACTGATAATGCCCTGATCATCTGGCTATCGTGCACTCATTACCTGGCTATCGTGCACTGATCACGTGGTTGATCATACACTGATCACAAGACTGATCTTGCACTGATCACGTCTGTATCATGCACTGATCACCTGACTGCCCATGCACTGATCACGTGGATAAACATACACTGATCATGTCACAGATCATGCAGTGATCACGCGGCTATCATGCACTGCTCACGTGGCTGATCATGCAATGATCACGTAGCTACCATGTACTGGTCACGTGAGTGATCATGCACTGATCCCGTAATGGATCATACACTGATCAGGTGACTTATCATGCACTGTTCACGTGACTGATCATGCACTGATCTCGTTGCTATCATGCACGGCTCACATGGCTGATCATGCAATGATCACGTAGCTACCATGTACTGCTCACGTGACTATCATGCACTGATCACGTAATTGATCATGCACTGATCACGTGGCTGATAATACACTGATCACGCAGCTACCATGTACTGGTCACGTGACTGATCATGCACTGATCACTTGGCTGGTCATGCAATGATCATTTAGCTACCATGTACCGGTCACGTGACTGATCATACACCCATCAGGTGACTGATCATGCACTGATCACGTGGCTATCATGCACTGTTCACGTGGATGATCATACACTGTTCATGTGTCTGACCATGCACTGATCACGTGGCTCATCATACACTGCTCACGTAACTGATCATGCACTGATCACGTGGCTATCATGCACTGAATACGTGGCTGAACATGCACTGTTCACGTGGCTGATCACACACATGTCACGTGACATAACATGCACTGATCACGTGGCACTCATGCACTGATCACATGGCTGATCATACTCTGCTCATGTAACTCATCAGGCACACATCACGTTTCTATCATGCACTGCTCACGTGGCTCGTCATGGAATGATCACGTAGCTACCATATACTGGTCACGTGACTGATCATGCACAGATCACGTGACTGATCATGCACTGATCACGTGACTGATCATGCACTGATCACGTAATTGATCATGCAATAATCATTTGGCTGATCATGCACTGATCACGTGGCTGATCATACACTGATCACGTGACTGATCATGCACTGATCACGTGACTGATCATGCACTGTTCACGTGACTGATCATGTACAGATCACGTGAATAACCATGAAGTGATCACGTGGCTATCCTGCACTGATCACGTGGATAACATGCACTGATCACGTGGCTGATCACACACGTATCACGTGACTGATCATGCACTGATCACATGGCTATCATGCACTGATCATGTGGCTATCATGCACTGATCAAGTCGCTGATCATGGAATGATCACGTAGCTACCATGCACTGGTCACGTGACTGATCATGCACTGATCAGGTAATTGATCATGCACTGATCACGTGACTGATCATGCACAGATCACGTGACTGATCATGCACAGATCACGTGACTGATCATGCACTGATCACGTGGCTATCATGCACTGCTCACGTGGCTGATCATGCAATGATCACGAAGCTACCATGTACTGGTCACATGACTGATCATGCACTGATCAGGTAATTGATCATGCACTGATCACGTGACTGATCATGCACAGATCACGTGACTGATCATGCACAGATCACGTGACTGTTCATGCACTGATCACGTGGCTATCATGCACTGCTCACGTGGCTGATCATGCAATGATCACGCAGCTACCATGTACTGGTCACATGACTGATCACGCACTGATCACATAATTGATCATGCACTGATCAACTGGCTTATCACGCATTGATCATGTGACTGATCATACACTGTTTCATGTAACTGATCATGCACTGATCACGTGGCTATCATGCACTGAATACGTGGCTGAACATGCACTGTTCACGTGGCTGATCACACACCTGTCACGTGACATACCATGCACTGATCACGTGGCACTCATGCACTGATCACGTGGCTGATCATACTCTGCTCACGTAACTCATCATGCACACATCACGTGGCTATCATGCACTGCTCACGTGGTTCGTCATGGAATGATCACGAAGCTACCATATACTGGTCAGGTGACTAATCATGCACAGATCACGTTTCTGAGCATGCACTGTTCACGTAGCTGATCACACACCTATCACGTGAATGATCATGCACTGATCACGTGGCTCTCATGCACTGATCACGTGATTGCGCATGCACTGATCACGTAATTGTATGCACTGCTCACGTGGCTATCATGCACTGATGACCTGGCTGATCATGCACTGATCACGTAGCTATCTTGCACTGGTCACTTGGCTGATCATACACTCATCACGGGACTGATCGTGCACTGATTGCGGCGCTATCATGCATTGACTACATGACTCCACATGCACTGATCACGTGCATGATCATGCACTGATCACGTGACTGACCATGCACTGATCACGTGACTGATCATGCACTGATCACGTGGCTATCATGCACTGATCATTTGGCTGGTCATACACTGATCATGTGCCTGGTCATGCATTGATCATGTGGCTGATCATGCACTGCTCACGTGTCTGGTCATGCAATGATCACGTAGCTACCATACACTGGTCACCCGACTGATCATGCACAGATCACAGTAAATGATCATGCACTGTTCCCATGACTGATCATGTACTGATCACGTGACTGATCATGCACTGATCACGTGGCTATCATGCTCTCCTCACGTGGGTGATCATGCAATGATCACGTAGCAACCATGTACTGGTCACCTGACTGATCATGCACTGATCATGTAATTGATCCAGCACTGATCACGTGGCTCATCATGCACTGATCACGTGACTGTTCATGTACTGATCACGTGATTGATCATGCACTGATCACGTGTCTATCATGCACTGCTCACGTGGCTGATCATGCCAATGATTACGCAACTACCATGTACTGGTCACATGACTGATCATGCACTGATTAGGTAATTGATCATTGCACTGATCACGTGACTGATCATGCACAGATCACGTGACTGATCATGCACAGATCACGTGACTGATCTTGCACTGATCACGTGGCTATCATGCACCTGATCATGTGGCTGATCATGCAATGATTACGCAGCTACCATGTACTGGTCACATGACTGATCATGCACTGATCAGGTAATTGATCATGCACTGATCACGTGACTGATCATGCACAGATCACGTGACTGATCATCTACTGATCACGTGATTGATCATGCACTGATCACGTGGCTATCATGCACTGATCATGTGGCTGATCATGCAATGATTACGCAGCTACCATGTACTGGTCACATGACTGATCATGCACTGATCAGGTAATTGATCATGCACTGATCACGTGACTGATCATGCACAGATCACGTGACTGATCATGCACAGATCACGTGACTGATCATGCACTGATCACGTGGCTATCATGCACTGATCATGTGGCTATCATGCACTGATCAAATGGCTGATCATGGAATGATCACGTAGCTACCATGCACTGTTCACGTGACTGATCATGCACTGATCAGGTAATTGATCATGGCACTGATCACGAGGCTGATCATACACGTATCACGTGACTGATCATGCACTGATCACGTGGCTATCATGCACTGATCATGTGGCTATCATGCACTGATCAAGTGGCTGATCATGGAATGATCACGTAGCTACCATTGCACTGGTCACGTGACTGATCATGCACTGATCAGGTAATTGATCATGCACTGATCACGTGACTGATCATGCACAGATAACGTGACTGATCATGCACAGATCACGTGACTGGATCATGCACTGATCACGTGGCTGTAATTCCCTGATTACGGGGCTGATCATACACTTTTCACGTGCCTGGTCATGCACAGATCACGTGACTGATCATGCAGTGATCACGTGCTATCATGCACTGATCACGTGCCTGGTCATGCACAGATTACATAACTGATCATGCACTGAACACGTGACTGATCATGCACTGATCACGTGTCTATCATGCACTACTCACCTGGCTGATCATGCAACGATCATGTAGCTACCATGTACCGGTCAGGTGACTGATCATACACCCATCAGGTGACGGATCATGCACTGATCACGTGGCTGATCATACACTGATCACGTGACTGGTCATGCACAGATTACATAACTGATCATGCACTGAACACGTGACTGATCATGCGCTGATCACGTGTCTATCATGCACTACTCACCTGGCTGATCATGCAACGATCATGTAGCTACCATGTACCGGTCAGGGACTGATCATAGTG